>NC_056058.1:21071277-21374307 GCF_016772045.2 Ovis aries | reverse complement strand
TGACTTATGCTTTCACTTTCATCACGAATACAGATTTTTGTCCCTCTTCATACTACTGTATTTTATAAGTTCTCTTTTTAAGACCGAAACTACGTCTTTTTGGCTAAATAGCAGTTTCCAGAGCATTGCGCCATTGTTGAGTCAGTATTTCTTGAACCTACATCGTCTGTCCAACCTAGTCTACTCACTCATCCACCCTCTTAGGTGATAATTTCATACAGCACATCCTTCCTGAATATCATTCTTAGCCTCTTATTTCACTGAGAAAAATAGAAGCAATCAGAAGCGAGCTTGAGCCAGCCACTACATCTATTCACTCACTTGTGTCTTTCCCCATACATTCTGCCCTCTCTGTTTATCCTAATTAACTCTTTATGTTCCAAGGAAAGGTCAACATCTCTGTCTTGTGACGATCCTTTTTTTTTCCTTGCCTACTTGAAATAGTTGCTCTAGAATTCTTTGCTGTTTCTCACTCATTCATAAGTTTTCCCCTTCAAGTGAATTGTTCTTATCAGCCTACAAGCATAAAACTTAGTTGTCCTACATCCTCTTTCAGTTACCATCTTGTTTCTATATTTTAATTTTTTTTTAATGTGTATATGATAAAGTTCACTCTTTCAGTCTGTTTTCCAGAGTTCCTGTATCATTTGCATTCCCACCAGAGAGATATACAGCTGCTCTGCTTTCTTGCTAGTATTTGGTACTGTCAGCTCCTTTTCCTTTTATCTTTCACCCTCTTGTTTTCTTCTTCCTCCACCTCCTCTTTCTTTTTAATTTCATATATTCTAATAGGTATATAGTGGTATCTCATTGCAGTTTTAATTGACATTTTGCAAATTAGCAATGACATTGAGCATCTTTTTGTGTGCTTGTTTGCCATCATATATTTTCTTTGATTAAATATCTGTTTATATTTTTTCTCCATTTTATGTTGTTTGTTTTCTTACTGTTGAGATTTGAGAGATTTTAATATACTTTACAGACAAGTCTCTGTCAAATATACTATTTCAGAATATTTTCTCCCAGTCTTTAGCTGCTCGTTCTTTCATTCTCTTATTATTCTTTGGTTAATATTTTTTTCAGAGGGAAAAGGTTTTAATTTTAATAAAACCCAATTTGTCTCTTTAAAAAATAAGAAATCACATTTTTGGTATCAAACCTAAGAACTGTTTAACACAAGATCAATACATTTTTATTCTCTGTTTTCTCTTTAATGTTTTATAGTTTTACACTTCACATTTGGGATTAATTATTTAGCAATAGGTGAGGTATAAGTTGAAGTTTGTAATTTCTTTTCATATGGATGTTCAGTTGTTCCAGCACCATCTGTTGAAAGCACTTTAGTTTTTCTATTTAATTCTGTTTGCATCTTTATTAAAAGCCCATTGTATCCTAATCTGTGCAGAACTGTTTCTGAATTGATTGGTGTCTCCCTGATGATCAGTGTGGTGTAGAGCATCTTTTTTTATGGCTATTGGCCATCTATATGTTGTCTTTAGAAGTGTCTGTTCAGATCTCGGGCCCATTCTTCACAGATTATTTGTTTTTGTTGTTGAGCTATAAAAGAATTATTTGCATATTTTATTAACTCTTTCCCTGATATATCAGTTCAGTTCAGTTCAGTCGCTCAGTCATGTCTGACTCTTTGTGACCCCATGGACTGCAGCACGGCAGGCCTTCCTGTCTATCACCAACACCTGGAGCCTACTCAAATTCATGTCCATCACTTCAATGATGCCATCCAACCATATCATCCTCTGCCATCCTCTTCTCCTCCTTCAGTCTTTCCCACCATCAGGGTCTTTTCAAATGAGTCAGCTCTTCGCATTAGGTGGCCAAAGTATTGGAGTTACAGCTTCAGCATCAGCCCTTCCAATGAACATTCAGGATTCAGGACTGATTTCCTTTAGGATGAACTAGTTGGATCTCCTTGCTGTCCAAGGGACTCTCAAGAGTCTTCTCCAACACCATAGTGCAAAAGCATCAATTCTTCAGCACTCAGCTTTCTTTATAGTCTAACTTTCACATCTATATGAGACTACTGGAAAAACCGTAGCTTTGATTAGATGGACCTCTGTTGGCAAAGTAATGTCTCAGCTTTTTAATATGCTGTCTAGGTTGGTCAGAGCTTTTCTTCCAAGGAGCAAGTGTCTTTTAAATTTCATGGCTGCAGTCACCATCTGCAGTGATTTTGGAGCCCCCCGAAATAAAGGCTGTCACGGTTTCCATTGTTTCCCCATCTATTTGCCATGAAGTGATGGGACCAGATGCCGTCATCTTCGTTTTCTGAGTGTTGAGCTTTAAGCCAACCTTTTCACTCTCCTCTTTCACTTTCATCAACAGACTCTTTAGTTCTTTACTTTCTTCTATAAGGTTGGTGTCATCTGCATATCTGAGGTTATTGATATTTCTCCCGGCAATCTTGATTCCAGCTTGTGCTTCATCCACCCCAGCATTTCTCATGATGTACTCTGCATATAAGTTAAATAAGCAGAGTGACAATATACAGCCTTGACATACTCCTTTTCCAATTTGGAGCCAGTCTGTTGTTCCATGTCCAGTTCTCACCGTTGCTTCTTGACCTGCATGCAGATTTCTCAGGAGGCAGGTCAGGTGGTCTGGTATTCCCATCTCTTGAAGAATTTCCCACAGTCTGTGGTGATCCACACGGTCAAAGGCTTTGGCATAGTCAATAAAGCAAAAGTAGATGTTTTCCTGGAACTCTTGCTTTGTTGATGATCCAGCGGATGTTGGCAATGTGATCTCTGGTTCCTCTGCCTTTTCTAAATCCAACCTGATACACAGTTTGCAGATATTTTCTTCTGTTCCATACATTGCTTCTTCACGTAGTTAACTGTTTCTTTTTCTTTGTAGGGTTTTCAATTTGATATGGTCCCAACTGTTTATTTTTGCTTTTGTTGCCTATGTTTTTGGTGTCATATCCAAGACATAGAGAATAGGTGGAAGTGTTCCTTTCTCTTCAGTTTTTTGGAAAAGTTTGAGAGAAGTGTCACAAACTCTAAATGTTTGGAAAAATCACCAGTGAAACCATCTGGTATGGGATTTTTCTTTGTTGGGAGGCTGTTGACTACTGCTTTAGTCTCCTTACTCATAAATCTATTTAGACTTTCTATTTCTACACGATTCAGTCTTGTCAGGTTATATTTCTAGGAATTTATCTATTTCTTCAAAGCTACCCAATTTGTTGGTGTATAATTTTTCATTCTGGCCTCTTACAGTCTTATGTATTTATGTGATGTCAGTTGTGATGTCTTCTCATTCATTTACAATTTTGTTTATTTGAAACTTCTTTCTTTCTTGTTAGTCTAGCTAAAAGCTTGTCCGTTTTATCTTTAAAAAAAATATTAGTTTCATTAGTATTTGTCTATTGTTTTTCTTATCTCTATTTCATTTATATCCTCTCTGACCATTGTTTCTTCCTTCCTTCTCCTAACTAGGTTTAGTTTGTTCTTTTTCTAATTCCATGAGACATAAAGTTAGGTTGTTTATTTGAGTTTTATTTTCTTAATGTAAGCATCTGTCACTATAAACCTTCCTCTTAGAATCATTTTTGCTGCATCTCATAAGTTTTGGTATGTTGTATTTTTTTCATTTCTTTCAGGATACTCTGTGATTTCCTTTTTGATTTTTCCTTTGATCCATTAGTTGCTCTGGAGTATGTTGTTATATTCCACATACTGGTGAATTTTTCAGCTTTGTTCCTGTTATTGATTTCTCATTTCATACCTTTATGGTTGTGAAAAAGAAACACAATATTATTTTTATCTTCTTAAATTTGTCAAGGCTTATTTCATGGCCCAGCATGTGATCTATCCTTGAGAATGTTCTATGAAGAGATGCTTTAGAAGTATTTTGATTGCTTTGTAAATATTTGTTGGATGAAAGAATGAATCTACTTTTATTTATTTATTCCTAGGTCAAATTCCCCAGTAATCCATTCCCCATCTAATAGCCACAGTGATATTTTAAAAATACAAACTCAAAGATTTCCCTGATAACTTGGAATGAAAATAAAATTTTTAACCAGGCCTGAAAAGCCTTAAATGATCTGACCTCGCTGCTCACCTTGAAGACTGAGTCACCGTGGTTCACTCACATCCTTTCCTGCAATTCCAGCCACCTGCCTTTCTTTTCTACTGTTTTAATGTTTATTGGAGCATAGTTGTTTACAGTGTTGTTTATTTTCTGCCGTGCTGTGTGCTTAGTGCTGTGCTTAGTCGCTCACTTGTGTCTGACTCTTTGCAACCCCATGGACTGTAACTTGCCAGATTCCTCTGTCCATGGAGATTGTCCAGGCAAGAATACTGGAGTGGGTTACCATGCCCTCCTCCAGGGAATCTTCCCAACCCAGGGATTGATCCCAGGTCTCCCACATTGCAGGAGGATTCTTTACTGTCTGAGCCACCAGAGAGCCCTTTTCTCCTGTACAGCAAAGCAAATCAGCTGTATATTTACAGGTATCCCCTCTCTTCTGAATTTCCTTCCCATTTAGGTCACCACAGAGCATTAAGTATAGAGTTCCCTGTGCTATACAGTAGGGTCTCATTCGTTATCTGTTTTATACATAGTTATATATATATATATATATATATATAATTATATAAAATAATTATATAATATATATATGGCATATATATATAATGTATATACATATACATATACTATGCATATGTGATATATATATTACTATGTGTATATATATATATATGCCATTCCCAATCTCCCAATTCATCCCACTCCTCTTTCCCCTTTTGGTGTCCACACTTAAGGTTCCTTGTGCTGTGCTGTGCCTAGTTGCCCAGTTGTGTCTGACTCTTTGCAGCCCCATGAACTGTAGCCTGCCAGGTTCCTCTGTCCAGAGGGATTCTCCAGGCAAGATGCTGGAGTGGGTCCCCATGCCCTCTTCCAGGGGAATCTTCCTGACCTAGGGATCGAGCCCGCATCTCTAAATGTCCCCTGCATTAGCAAGCAGCTTCTTTACCACTAGCGCCACCTGGAAAGCCCGAGCTTCCTTGAGGACACCAAATTCTTCCCCACCTCAGGGCCTACCCTTGCTTCCTGCCTGGAATACTCCTACTCCCTACTAGTCTTTAGGTACGTTTATCTCAGTCAGATCTTAGTTTCAAATATAAGAACTTTACTGTTAATACTGGTTTTTTCTAATGTTAAAAAGTAACACTCAAAGCATCAGAAAATCTAGTGACAGAGAGTATGGTGTTTCCTAACTTCATTAATTTTATTCAATGTGTTTAATGGTTTTCATCTTTATTGAGGATTTCAGTGTTTTATTTAAAAATACTATAGATTTTCACTTTAGGGTAATTATAGATACATTGGAATATCTCTATTTGTGGACAGAAGATTGAGAACAGGAGAAGGAGAGGGTGGGAGAGATGGTAAGATTGAAAGAAGCAGATGCTGTTTTAACCAGTCTCCTGCTTAAGCTAACAATATAAAGTGGAAAATGGTGCAATTTTTTACAAACAAAAAGAAGTATCTTTTATGCTCTGATCTTAAAACTGCCATATAATATTACTTTATTGATCTTTGCAATGTCAGTAAAGTAAGTAGGTGTTAGGAATTTTGACTTGCAGCTAAAAAAAGGCAACGAAGAAGAAAAAGAGACATTAGGAATTGAGCTTGCTGTGAAGACTGAATAAAAGATACTTTAATTTCTAACTCCTGCTGTGGCACTTCTTGGGTCTTATTTCAACTCTATTTGATTAAAATATTAATTTTTTTTTCTGCTAGTGTTTGGGGGAATACAAAGCTAAATGAATGAGTTCAGCCTTTAAGGACATCCTAATCTAGGTGAGGAGACGAGCACCTACAGCTAACCACACGTATATTAAGCGCTTTAGTCAGTGAATGTTGGCAGCAAACATGATAGAATAAGAATTTAGAAGCAATTCACTTGAACTGAGGAGAATTAGGAGGTATTTTACTACAGAAGTGGTTTTGGATCTTGGCCTAACTGAGGAGTTTGACAGATAGAGACAGAAGAGTGTTTTTTACCCTCTCAAAGTATGTGGAGTTATTCACAAGTAAGATGTATTTTATGGAAGAGAATAAAATCTGGTGCTGCTGAAGCATGGAGTGTGTAGAAAGAGATGAGTTTTTCTACTGCCTACTTTGTTCCTCATGAAAAATTCCCTAGGCCGGAATATTCCTCCTCCTCTTGTTCCACGGGACATTTTCTGTAAGATGTTTTGTTGACTGTGTGTTTTCATAGAACCTGTGTTTCCTCTTTCATTTATTTTTCAGTCATTCACTCATTCATTTTGTGACACATTTAATTGAAACCTGTCATGTACAGATGATTTTGCTAAGTTAGCCTGTAGGCACAGTGTTAAAGATGACAGACATAATCTCCTCTGGAGTTCATAGTCTAGTGGAAAAAGATAAGTAATAGAGGCTATTCATTTATTCAAGCAATATTAATTGTTGATCCCCTACTATGCATGATAAGAGGCGGAGATACAGCAGTGAACAAAATGGACAAAAGTCCCTGCTTGATGGAAGCAAGTGATAAAGCGATCTGACCTAGTGTGAGACTTGATGGAAAGTGCCCTCTGAAAAGACCTTTACTTTGAAACTTGATTGTTGTGTTGTCTCCCCACTGTCTAGCGTCTCACACGAGGGGAACTGTTATACAAATGAATAAGAACAATTACACTATTACATAAACATTAGCTATTAATAGAAGGCATAAGAGTCGTAGTAGGGTAATCCTTATTGTGAGTTAGTTTACAAATGTACTCTAATACAGTTTATCATTTATTCCTTACCATTACCTTATAATGTAAGTATTATTATTCTTCCAACTTGCCAGTGCAGAAAATGAGTCTTAGCATGTGAAGACTTTTCCCCTAAGATGCCGAAACCTGTAACTAGGAAAGCTAGAAACTTAACCCACATTAGGTGACATCACATCAACATGAATCTAGAGTACATTCGCACGCTTTGCATGTTGTATAAAGTCTGCATTTGTCACCGTAGCGCTTGTCAAAGATCTCACAAGTGTCCTGAGGTCCCTTTGATGATATGAAGTAAGGGTTTAGAGAAGACATGATGAGAAAGGTGTGTGCTGTGTATCTTCCCCACCCTCTAGAAGTTTCTGAATATCTCCTTGCCCAGTTAGGTTTTTAAAGGGTAACAGTGTAACGCTTTAGATTTTGAAATGAATTGGACTTAGTAATGAACTGGGCTTAGAATTCCTGGGATTATGAGTGAACTGTGTCTTCTGACATCACTTAATGGCAGATGCTAGCTTATAGCTCTGTGACAGCAGGAACCTTCTCTGTTGCGTTCATGACTGCTGCCCAGTATCAAAGTCACTGCTCAGTAAGTGAAGCCCTACTACCATAATCTATAGCCTGAGAAGAAAGCATGCCTCATCCTGGGACTGAGTGTTCTTCCATGAGGGTCTCAAATATACTTAATGAATCAAAAGAATGCCATGCAAATATTGCTTTACTTTAGGTTTGAGAAGCATGTTCCAACCTATTCTGACCATGAAAAGGTGAAATTAGAAGTGGCTTCTATTCAGCTCATTGTTTTCTCCAATTGATCTGGAATCTCCTCTTTTAATATCCATGGCACTTACAAGTTTCCTTTCTCTTTCCATAGAGAAGTCTCCTCCCTTTGTAGTTTCTCTCTTTTCCACATGTCCCCTCTGTAATTTTACCCTTTGGATATCCTCTCTTTCTCTTCATTCTGCTCCTCTGAGACTTCAGGCTCTTAAGGAATTGTCAGATATTGAATTATATCTAGTTCTAATAAGGAGCTGGCTTGTAGAAAGATTAACAAGATAAGCCCTTCCTGGGACTTATGTTAAGAATTTTATATAAAAGAAAGTCATGCTTATCAGTCTATAAAGGTTAACTTTCTTTTAATATATCTCCTGTACGTTACTTAAAAAAAAAAAATTCTGACCCATTTGTATCTCTGTCCTCAGTTGTAATACTAAGGATCCCTTTCCTCAATTTGACATGGGCTAGACAGATGTGACTGCAGCCATGAAATTAAAAGACGCTTCCTCTTTGGAAGAAAAGTTATGATCAACCTAGATAGCATGTTCAAAAGCAGAGACATTACTTTGCCGACTAAGGTCCGCCTGGTCAAGGCTATGGTTTTTCCTGTGGTCATGTATGGATGTGAGAGTTGGACTGTGAAGAAGGCTGAGTGCCAAAGAATTGATGCGTTTGAACTGCGGTGTTGGAGAAGACTCTTGAGAGTCCCTTGGACTGCAAGGAGATCCAACCAGTCCATTCTGAAGGAGATCAACCCTGGGATTTCTTTGGAAGGAATGATGCTAAAGCTGAAGCTCCAGTACTTTGGCCAGCTCACGCGAAGAGTTGACTCATTGGAAAAGACTGTGATGCTGGGAGGGATTTGGGGGCAGGAGAAGAAGGGGACGACAGAGGATGAGATGGCTGGATGGCATCACCGACTTGATGGATGTGAGTCTGAGTGAACTCTGGGAGTTGGTGATGGACAGGGAGTCCTGGCATGCTGCGATTCATGGGGTCACAAAGAGTCGGACATGACTGAGTGACTGAACTGAACTGAGACAGATCTAAGAAAGAAGAGGAAGATGGATGAAACAGATTTATGCCATCACAAAAATAATCATAAAGTGAAGAAAGCAATCCTCAAATATCTAAGAGAAATTAACATTCTTTATTCTGTCAGAATTAAGAGAAAATAGGGAAAGTATTAAATACAGATGCTTCAGATTTGGAAGTCCTAAAACTGGGCTAAATTGTATGCCGAAGTTAGATTAAGCTGACGAGTCAGTGTTTATTTTACGTTTCTTGTGCACCAGATACTTCATTGAGTACAGATGGCATAAAGATGAAGAGATCATTCATGGCTATGCCGATTACAGTCTAACTGGGAACAATATGTGTAAACAGATAACTTCCATACAACACGAGAAGGACTAATATAAAATTATTCTGAGGAACTCCACACTAAAACTCCAAACTAAATCAGTAATCATTCCTGGAGAAAGTGATGCTGAAGTGAGTTCTAGCCAAGTGAAGAAGATATGAAAAAAAGTGAGTTGTAAGCAAGGAAAATGAAGTAGACAAAGGCAACGAATTGTGAGCAGGAAAAGTATGCACAGGAAACTATTATTAGACGTAAAGTTTAAAGGAAAAAGTGACGGAAGATGAGGATGGAGAATGGACAGGGGCAAGTTCACAGAGGATCTTGTGTGTCATTCTAAGAAGCTTGGACTTGTAAATGATGAACCATAAATCAGGAACGGCAAAGTTTTGCTCTGGTTACAAATAACTCCCATTTTCACTGGCTTAAAATAGCTTATCTTTCTTTCACTGTACGTCTATCACAGGTGAGCAGGGGTATTCTGCTTGTTGTCACTAAGGAATCCAGGCTATTGAAATATCTTGAATGGTGGAAGTTACCTTGTCAGAAGGAAAAGAGAATTCTGGAGTGTTTCACATTAGCAACTAAATGTTCTTCGAGGTGACACAGATCCCTTCTACTCACAGTCCCCACATGTGCAGAAGGAATACATTCTGTATGTTTCTAGAAAATAGTACTAGTGACTACCACAGTTGGCCTTTCTAGTCACCAAATATTTGATCTGTCCTCCGCCTAGCATGCAAACTGTGTTCACCTCCTCCCTAAGGGAGACGCATTTAGTCATGGCATCAGCTGGGTCTGGGGTCTTACAGTAGCTTCTGCATTAGGGTATAGTGTCTAGAAGTTTACCTGAGTTTGGTCCAAAGACTTTGAGGTAAGGGGACAAATTATCAGCTCTACTCCCCAAACCCAGTATCCACTGTTGGAATAGAAGTAAAACAATCACAGTACATAAATGCACACAGTGGAAAGAGAGAGATGCACCGCAGCTACTGATTAGTAGATTTCATGAAGTTCTGCTGGAGTAAGAGAAGAAACCTGTGCCCTGAAGATGAGATTGAGGTGGGGGATGGGGAAGAGTGCTCCTTGGTTAACTCCTAATTCTGACCCTTGAAAATGTCTTCCCAGTGCATTTCTCTGTGGCTCTATTCTCCACCCTCGCAGCTGCTTCCTCTTCATTATTCTCTTTGGGTTATGGTTCTGTGACAGCTACCTCAAATATTTAGCCAGCTTCTTATCTGTTTCATTTTAGTTATCTCTTTGTGCCATTAGCCATACCCACAGTTCTTTTTGAAACACAGTTCTCTCTCTCAGCATAGTTATGGATACTTTACTGCTTATCTGTCTTTGGAGAAAGGAGACATAACTTCTGTCTCTCTTCCTTGAACCATTCTTGTCTAGCTGGGAAAATGTATTGGGCACACCTTGATCACATGGTTTTAGCAGTCATGTCTTTGTTTTGCTTGCAAGGCTGACTTCTAATCACCTTTTGCCACCCAAAGCCTACTCAGTTTTATATTTTACCAATGGAAAGGAAAACACAGTTGCTTCCTCCAACCTGAAAAGTCCCCTGATAATTTCCATTCTCCCTATTTATTTTAGGCTTGCTTATTGTCATTGTTGTTCAGTCCTCAGTCATATCTGACTTTTGTGACCCCATGGACTACAGCTCACCAGGCTTCCCTGTCCTTCACTATCTCCCAGAGTTTACTCAAACTCATGTCCATTGAGTCAGTGATGCCATCCAACCATTTCATCCTCTGTCACCCCCTTTTCCTCTTGCCCTCAATCTTTCCCAGCATCAGGGTCTTTAGCAGCTAATTTTTAAAATTAATTTTTATTGGATTATAGCTGATTTGCAATGATGTTAGTTTCTGTTGTATAGCAGAGTGAATCAGATTTATACACACACTCTTTTTTAGATCTTTTCCCATGTATATTATAATGGAGAACACTATTGAGTAGAGTTTCCTGTGCTATATAGTAGGTCTTTATTAGTTATTTATTTTATATATAATAGTGTGTATATATCAATCTCAGTCTCCCATTTTGTCTCTTCCTCCTTCCCCATTGATAGCCATGATTTTGTTTTCTACATCTGTGACTCTATTTCTGTTTTATAAATAAGTTGACTTGTACAGTTTTTTAGATTCCACATATAAACAACTTCATAGAATATTTGTCCTTCCCTGTCTGACTTAATTCACTCAGTATAACAATCTCTGGGTCCATTCATGTTTCTGCAGGTGAAGCAGCCAATTTGTAAAGGTTGTTTTTTACTTATAATACCTGACCAAATGTAACCAATAGCAGTTAATGTATGTTACTAATGTTCATATGTCTAATCCTTGCCTCTAAGCTGCTAGTTCATTAGATCCATTTTCTGTACCTATCAGTTTTGCCAGTTGTTTTATCACTGCATTAACGGCCTATCCCACTTTCAATTTCTTCACATCCCCTCTCTGGGCCCCCAGACTAATTCTGTTTCTCAATGTTATTGTTCAGCAGCATCCTACTTCTGGAAACCAATTTTCATTTCAGTCAGGATAAGATAGGTTGTACTGTGTTAACGGGTCAATTAACTCGGTGTCTTAAAAACAACAAAAGTATAGTTTTTTGCTTACACTACATATAGATCATGAGTCATCACTCACAGATCTAGAGATCAAGGACCACCATCTCATTATTGATATTACAGTAAGGGAAATAAGAGAGCCCCGGCTGGTCTTTCCTCAGCAGCTAGATGATGTGGTTAAAAGTGACGAAACTCATTGTTCAGGAATAGTCACGTGGACTCTAATCCCAGCCATAAAGAAAGCCAGGAATTCCAATCTTACTATGTGCCCAGAAGGGGAAAGAAGTGGAAATATCTCCTGAAAACGTGAGCAGCTCTCACAGATGGTGAATCCCTGAATGGTTTTATACAAAAGTAGCACCTGGCAAGATTTCTACTTTATACGATTCTCTCTGGTTTTAATCAGAGGAAGTATCTGTAGAGAACAAGATGGGAAATAAACCATGCTAATTATGAAGCCACACTGTGATTTGGGAGGACTTAGTGATTAGATAAACAAGGATAAAAATGATTTCTGTGTTTCTGGACTTCAGTGACTGTGTCACGATTGGTGCCATTAATTGAAGGGGCACAAGCAAAGCAGCAGACATGAAACGACAGAAAGACGCTGCGCCAAGCTGTAGATACACTAAGTCTTACGCATTTGGAGTAGAGACAATAAGCATTGGGTGATACGTTTCTGATGTTCAGGTAGAGGCCATTACTGGATATAAATTTGGAAGTATTAGATTTTAATTACAAGCCATGAAAAGGAAATAAAACCCCCAAGGGAAATCCTGGGGGAACCTAAATTTAGATGCTGGGAAGAGGATGAGAAGGAATAGAAGAAAGGTCAGAAGGCAATCCAGAGAGAGCTGTGCCACAGCTTAAAGGAGGGAACAGGATTCCAAGGGGAGGATAGTCCACAGGTTAAGTGCTGAAAGGGAAATTCAAGATAAAAGATAGATTGAAGTATTGGGTTTGGCTATGAGAAAGTAGAAGTTTTGCAAGCATAGTCTCACTGATGTGTGTGTGTCTGTTGAAAGGGATACCTTACTTCAGTGAGCTAAGGAACAAATAGGGAACGTGAGGAAGTAAAGATGAGATGATAATCTTTCAGGAATATAACCTAGAGCCAATTTTGTGACTTCTCAGTAATGCAGTATTGCCAGTAAAGGAAAGTGGTGATTCCTCTTTAACAGTTTCTAACATAATATCCCTCACTGAGTGACTCAGGAGATCAGTGAATTCTGCCACTTGCCAAATATGTCTATTCTGGGTTTAAATTCAGGAACTAGGAAATACCACTGGGTGAGTCCATGACCCTAGTTGGCCCAACTATGAGACAGTCTCGGGGCAAAACTCCATTTATTACCTGAGTACTATGAGTTTTTTTCTTTGGTTGCTGGACTGCACTGATATTTTTGGTTCACAAAAATTAGTATCAATTCAGATTTAGTGTCTAACTCTGAAAGAATCTGTATATTTCCTTCCCCTCAATGCACAGTCTCCCTGATTTGTTAATGGCCTCAGGTACATTTGGAAAAGGCTTGGAGGAAGATTCATAGTTATTACATATGTCAGTGCTTCAGGATTTTGTTTTAAGGAGACCTCGAGTCCTTTCGGCCTTCCCTAGTAGCTCAGACGGTCAAGAATCTGCCTGAAATGTGGGAGACCTGGGTTCGATCCTTGGGTTTGGAAGATCCCCTGGAGAAGGGCATGGCAACCCACTGCAGTATTTTTGCCTGCAGAATCCCCATGGACAGAAGAGCCTGGCAGGTTACAGTGCTTGAGGTCACAAAGAGTCAGACACGACTGAGCAACTTTCACTTTTTTCCACTTGAGTCCTTTCAGTCAAGAGACACAGTTAAGAGGTTCATTCTCACCATGGAGGCTCAAGGCAAGTTTCTGGCCCCCAGATTTTGGAGGTTTTTCAGTTAGATGGATCACGTAATATTTTAGTAGGCTGCTTATCTATTTCATTTCTAGGATACCATAATCAATTAGCCACTGACAAAGATCCTTGTGGTCAAAACTTTGACTAACACTTTGTGGTAATTAGTTTCTACCACTGGGATTCCATCATCCCCAGTGAAATCAAAGAGCCTCCTCAGTGGCAGTTTTGAGATTTTAAAGTGTATTGGTATTCCTTTTTAATTGTGTTTCTTAACTCTTTGGTGAAAGGAGTGTTCTCTGAGCCCCCTGGGGCGACGTGGTTCCTGGAAGACAGCTATAAGTCATGCGTCATAAATTCATGCCAACATTCCTGTCTCCCTGAGGCTTTAGGATTCTTCCTTTATAATCTGGGGGATTTGTGGCATATCAGTCTCACATTAAATACATAATCTCTGGTGAATGTACTCATATCAATAATTTAGGCCCCATTCAAAGTTATGTCTCAGCCTCATCAACCTAGCACTCTTAGCATCCATGTTCATATATTGTCCAGTTTCTTTGTCAAAATAAATTAGCTAAGTTTTGTTTATCCTCTTGGGGTGTAAGTGATCTCCTACCTTGTCAGGCATTACATTTTCCCCCTTGAACCATTCAGCTCTAGTGGTAGGAGGGGATGTCCTAGAGAGGAATGGATGTGAACGTCCTCTTACAAGGCATCTGCTTCAGAAGGGTTATTACAGGGTCTTAATGATCTCACCTAATGAGAAGATATATCTTCTCAGAAGACGCTCAGAGACTTGAGAGTTCAGGAGTCTCATTTTTATCTGTGTCTACCTAGATGTCCTCATGTCAGAGATCCAGGACCCACTCTTTTCCAGTGGATGCTCTGACTTTCACAAAGGAGACTGCAGGACTCAGTGAAATAAATTTATATTGTCATTCTTCAACCTGCAAAATTAAATTCTACATCTGATTTTAAACAATGCTTATTCTACAGCTGTAAGAAATAAAAGATTATCTTAAGACTGCCTTAGAAGTTCTCTTTTTTCTTAAACTGAAAGTTTAAAAATTCTGAACTTATTTACCTCTTCTGGTAAATCCTCCAACAGGCATAAATAAAAAATGGTGAATTCTATCCCACTGTTTTGGAGTTATTGCTGTTACCATAAAGGTCAAGTACAGTCGCCCCCTGGCTTCCCAAGACACTTGCTTTAATAGGCACCTTATTTTATTTATATTTACTGTAGTGATAATTTAGTAATTGTGATACCAATACATGGCAAAGATCCAGTTTTTAATTTGTATAAAGCTTGACACAATATTGAAGGCTAGGGGCATAACCAAGTTGGTCATAGGGTTTGTTGGTTTTTTTTTTTTTTTTTGAGGCTTTGTTTCACTACCTCATTCATGGTACCATTTGCTGTATCATTTGAGTACAGTTAGGAAAAGAAATCACACTGGGAATTTCTACACCCTGGGTTTAACACTAGAGTTGAATACATAGGTATAGGAGATTGACAAAATGATAACAAGGAGGTTATCAAATAAAACAATTTGAGGAAGCAGATGCCAGCCCAGAGCCTAGGTGGGATGGGGGGAGCTACCATAACCTAGGATTTTGGACGAGCAGCCCTATAGAACTGAATTTCAGGCCTTTGAGGAACAGGCCCCGCTGGCTGCTGCTAGTATGTCTGAGGTTGGTTCTGTGAGTGTTCAAAGTGGTTGGTGCCTGGAGCCAACTGCTGCTACCGAGGTGAGTTGCCACTGCTGTAACAGCACAGACAGGAACAGCAAAATAAAGGAATAAAGACCCTTCTCTATTCCTGCTGCCTTCCAATCTCGAATGCTTCCTGTTGACAGAATCTAATATGAACTGGCTAGCGAAAGATTCTGAAAACTGTAATTTGCCAAGTCCCAACCCAAGCATTATGTAAAACGATATAGAAGAGTGGCTTTGGAGCTGAGCTGCAGTAGATATATAAACAGCTTGCAGGATGTCAATGAGGATGTTATGGAAGCTGTGATTTTTAAGCTGTCACCTAGAGGCTGAGCCTACCAGGCTTCTCAGTCCATGGGGTCGCAAAGAGTCGGACACGACTGAGTGACTTTCCTTCCTTCCTTCCTTCCTTAGAGGCTGAGAAGGAGTTAGGCCAAGAGGAGGGGAAAATGTTTCAGTCATAGAGGATGATATATGCTAAGGCCAGAAGAGAGAATGGAAAATTAAGGCAGGTGATAAAAATTCATGCCATTTTCTTTATATAACCCCAGAAAACTGGTTGATGAGCTTTCCTACTTAAAGATTAACATCAAAACAATGGTTCTTACATTATTAATGATATATCCCTGATATGATTACAATACCAGAAACTTATACGTTTACAGACCTTTTACATTTCCCAAGTTTAGCTCCTAAAGAAGCTTTGAAACAATTTGGCTGATATATGTAATTTTGTTCTTACCTGTATTCTTTTCCTTTCTAACAAATATTTGTTTTGAGGAATTTTTATTGAGAAATAATGGGTATAAAATACTGTTAGTTTCTAGTGTAAAAATAATTCAATATTTTTATATATGGTGGAATGATGACCACAATAGATAGTTTAAAAAATTTTTTTTCTTGTAGTGAAGACCTTTAAGATCTATTCTCTTAGCAACTTTCAAATATGCAATACAATATTATCAGTACTGTAACTGTATACTGCATTCCCATAACATCATTATTTTCTAACTGTTAATAGAAGTTAGTACCTTTTGACCTGTATATCCCATAGGAGAGTTCTCCAGTCTCCAACCCCTACCTTACAACCACCAGTCTGTTCTCTGTGTACCTATGGGCTTGTTTTGTTTTTGTTTTTGCTACTGTTGTTGTTTCCAAATTCCACATATAAGTGAGATCATATGTTATCTGTCTTTCTCTTAGTTATTTCATCTAGCATAATGCCGTGCAGATCTGTCTGTGTTATCACAAATGGCAAGGTTTCATTCTTTTTATGGCTAAGTGATACTCCGTTGTTGGTTTTGTATACCACGTATTCTCTATCCCCTCATCCATCAGTGGGCGCTTAGGCTGTTTCCATACCTTGGGTATTGGGAATGATGCTCCAGGGAACATAGAAGGATACATAGGTCTTTTTGAATTAGTGTTTTCATTTTCTTTAGATAAATACCCAAAATGGGAATTGCTGGATCATATGATAGTTCTATTTTTAACTTTTTGAGAAACCTTCATACTGTTTTTCATAGTGGCTGCACCAATTTACATCTCCACTGACAGTGTAGGAGGCTTCCCTTTTCACATCTTCCCCTGAGCTTGTTATTTCGATGATATTCATTTTAAACGGTATGAGATGATATCTCATTGTCATTTTGACTTGCGTTTTCATGATTATTAGTGACGTAGAACAATTTTTCATGTACCTAAGGACCATTGGAGGGCTTCCCTGGTGGCTCAGAGGTTAAAGCATCTGCCTCCAATGCGGGAGACCCAGGTTCAATCCCTGGGTCGGGAAGATGCCCTGGAGAAGGAAATGGCAATCCACTCCAGTATTCTTGCCTGGAAAATCCCATGGACAGAGAAGCCTAGTAGGTTACAGTCCACAGGGTCGCAAAGAATTGGACACAACTGAGCGACTTCACCTTACCTTACCTTAAGGACCATTGGAAAAGACTCTGATGCTGGGAGGGATTCGGGGCAAGAGGAGAAGGGGACGACAGAGGATGAGATGGCTGGATGGCATCACTGACTCGATGGACGTGAGTCTGAGTGAACTCCGGGAGTTGGTGATGGACAGGGAGGCCAGGCATTCTGCGATTCATGGGGTTGCAAAAAGTCAGACACGACTGAGCAACTGAACTGAACTGAACTGAACTGGAGGACCATTTGTATATCTTCTTTGGAAAAATGTCTATTCAGATCCCCTGCCAGTTTTTCACTGGGCTATTCGTTTTCTTTATGTATTTTAGATATTAACCCATTGTCAGATACATGATCTGCCAATATTTGATTGCACTCTGTAGGTTGCCTTCTCCTATGCAGTGGTTTCCCTTGCTGTATAGAGCTTTTTAGTTTGGCATAGTTCCACTTGTTTATTTTTGCTTTTGTTGCCTTTGCTTTTAGATTCAAATACAAAAAAATTATTGCCAACATCAGTGTTGAGCTTACTGCCTGTTTTTTCCTCGAAGTTATTTGGTTTTAAGTCTTATATTTAAGTCTTTAATTCATTTTCAGTTTATTTTTTGATGTGGTTTGGACACCTCATGTGAAGAGTTGACTCATTGGAAAAGACTCTGATGCTGGGAGGGATTGGGGGCAGGAGGAGAAGGGGACAACAGAGGATGAGATGACTCGATGGACATGAGTCTGAGTGAACTCCAGGAGTTGGTGATGGACAGGGAGGCCTGGCATGCTGCAATTCATGGGGTCGCAAAGAGTCGGACACGACTGAGTGACTGAACTGAAGATAGTGGTCTAGTGTCATTCTTCGGCATGTGGCTGTCCAGTTTTCTCAAAGAAGCTGTCCTTTGCCTTCTACTCTTAATCCTCTCTTTCCTTTGACTTGGGAATAGAAACTTTAAGCAATAAAAATCAGGTTCATATACATTTTCACTTTTTTTGTTTTGTTTCAGAGATTTATTTTTCATAGGGAATATTCTATGAATGGTTAATATGCCTTATATTTCAAAAGTTTTCATCTATTTTTTCCTCTCCTGATAAGAAGTGCCATCTTACCCACTTTTAGGGTATAAAATGGTTTCAGCTTATGTGACTGCATCCCAGTGTTTTCAGAGGCTTTAATCACCACACACTTTTAATTAAATCAAAGACTGCATATGCAGGGGTGAGCCCCTGAGAACAGGGGATGTATAACTCATGCACTTGATCTGCTGTGCCTGCCTACTTGAGGAAAGGGGAGCAGTGCCCTGATTGGTTGTCTAACTTAGGTCACTGTGTTCTACCATTTAAATCTGTGCCTAAATAGACTTCCAGAATGGATACTTTGGTAGCAATATCCTATGGCTAGTAGTGTCAGGCAGGCCATATCTAAATTTTACTCTCTTTAGAAATCATTGAAACCTCAAACTTCTCAGAGTTGGTTTGTTTTGTGTACTGCATACATGATACATGACGCACCAGCCATAGAATGGTGTGCCAATTTATGACTTTATGACTTTGTTCAATCATGTATCATTGCTGACCCTCAGAGGTAATGGTTTAATGTGGTTCTATGACTTCTTGGCATCTCTGTCTCTTTGTTTTTCGGATTCTCCCCCCAAAATTGGCATTAATCTTTTTTTCTTTCTTTTTCTTATTGTAACCTTGTATGCATTGGCTACATTTAATTAATAAGAGCTTTTTGAATTATACTATTTCCTTTTTCAAACAATATGAAACTAAGGCATCCAGCTTATCTAATTTTCTCCTTTATTTTAAAGCAAAAATAAGTTCAATTAGAAAAAGGAAAGAACCCATCATGTTCCTTCCCAGGTGTCTGCACTTATTAGAAAAGATTGTTTTTAACAGAATTAGGAAAGAGAGATGAAAACACATATTTTAGGATGACTGGGTTAGGGGCTTAGTGAAAGTGTGACCATCTCTTCCTAGACAATATATTAAAAATCATAATTGTTAATTATTGGTTGGCCCTGAATAATTAAAACATAAATTAGTAGGAGTAGGAATTGCTGAAATTCCAGTGAAGAAAAATTATACTAATGAATAAATAAATGTGTTCTGATGAATAAATGAACACATTCATGCTTTACTACATCTGAATTTCAATGATGAGTTTCATAGACAGTCATCAAGCATTTATTAATAGGTACATCACACACAGTATACTCAAAGCAAAACACTTTAGGCTGTATTCAGTACAAAAGGTTGTGTTGAAAGTGAAAGAACTGCTAAGTAGTTCTCCACTGTAAAGCAGGTCATTAGACATATTCCCACAGAACTTGATATGAAAAAACGACATCAATTTCTTTACTACACCTGTCAGACCTCTTTGCATGTCCTTATCAGTCTCCCTAAGTCTAGACCAGAGAATAACTGTGTTAGCAGCCTATGAGAGAGTGCTGTACATTTTCCTTTTCTTCTCTTGAAACAAGGCAGGGATGATTTTGCTTCAGGTCAAGTGAGGAGGGCGGACACTTTAAGAGAAGCACTCACAGAAATAAGGACTATCTGAAGAAAATGTGAGTCACATCTGAATTATAGGCTGGATTTTGCTTAATGAAGTGGATTTATTAATCTCCCTGTGTGTCTATTTGAAAACAAATGTGGAAAAAGTAAGAGTAGAGGGAAGAGGGTCAAACACTGGGAAGTCACACTTTGACAGTTGAGTAGATGAAGGATGATGATCCTTCCATGAACCGGGTAGATACCTGAAGAGGAACCAGGTTTCAACCATGTTGCTAAAAACCAGAGGTTACAGAATGTATCACCGAGTGAAGGTGGATTGGATGAGGTCACATTTGGTAGATGGTCTACATCAAGGAACTGGCTGTCCTCTGCAAGGCTTCCTAAATAATCCTTGTATGCTCCTCACATGAGAGAGGGAGCTCTTGACTGTCAGTAATCAGGATGTATTCACAGTTGAGGAGGCCCAGCAATGATACCAGTGAAGTCAGAGTGCCCCCTTGCCTCCTGTCTTCCCCAAGACTTCAGAACCCTTGAGGAAGAAAGACTAGAAGAGGGAGAGGGAGGAGGTGGACAAATGAAACTGCTGATAGGTGTCCATCAGCCTCTGCTAGGGAAGAAACAAGCCACTAAACTACATTTGAGGGTTACGTTTTAGATTGTGCTTAATTCTACTAGACTGGTTTGTTTAATGCCTGAGATGGGTTGTAAAGCTATAAATTCTGCCCGAAATGTCACTAAGGAAAAGGAATAGGGGCTTTATATAATATGTACAGGAGCAAAGGTTGGAGACAGAAAAGCTTTCCCTCTCTGTACTCCATTGAGTCAGATTCTTCGGCACAGCCATGGGGAACTGCATCATCTTATTCCTGGCCATTTCTCTGGCTTCATCTTCTCCTTGCTCTCCTGAATTCAGATCATTTTAGTTTCACTGGTGCCAAGGTCTGTCTCACCTTGGGACTTGCTGTTCTCTCTGCCTGGAATGTTTTTCCTGGATCTTCACAAGGCTGGATCCAGGTCAAACATTCCTTCCTCAAACAGGAATTTCCTGACTGTCCTATCTAGTATTGCTCCCCTCCCTTATTGAGTTACTTTATCCCATGCCTGGTTTATTTTTTTCATGATATTTAAACCATTTCTAATTACATTAATTACTTATTTGTTTACTTGTATATTGACAATCAGTCTGTTTTATGTCTGCATATCCCAATGTTTGAGCTATAACCACTCATTAAACATGTATTAATGAACAAATGACAAAAGCCTCAATAATTCAAGAGAAACTTAAGGTTACTGATAAACAGTCATAATCACCATGTCACCCTCTCACAAATGTAAGCTGACGTCTGACGACAAAAACTAATTAGACCTCTTTTCCAGGGCCTTCAATATAAGGAAATAAGTGCTTCAATCCGCTCTCTTTTCCTTGTGGTAAGATCATTCCCTGAGAAAAGCAAAATACAGTAACAATTTATATTTACTATGTACCAGGTGCTTTAAACATTTACTCATTTAATTTCTAAAGCTCTTTAAGGTCAGTAATGCCATTTTACAGATTCAGAGTATAATGTTTCTGATGGGTTATGGGACTAGAAATTCATTGTGCCAACACTGCATTCAAGTCCGTTTGGCTCTGAAGCCCATGGTCTCCCTGGAACATCATATTACTTTCCATCTTAAAACTCTCAGGTCACTGGCGATAACATATATGACTTCATTAATGGCTTTACGGAGTTGAGATGCTTCTAACTCACTGTTTATGACTTTGACTGTAGAATCAGGGACCCATTATAACAAAGTCTTGGGTTTGTTTGATCTTTTCTACATGTATTGTTTGGACAGAACCATAAAGACCCACAGAATATAAACCATAGATTTGTCCTTCATAGACTGAGACAAAGATTGTCTGCAGAAGTAATTTACCAGTAAGTGTTCCCAGGAGAAACTGGTAAGGGCAGTGGTGGGGTAGGGGGAGAGGGGGAGCAGGACATAGCAGAGCAGAGTCAAACCAGGAACTAGACGCAGGTCAAGTCCCGAGGAGGGATTAACCAGTTCTGGCGGGTCAGGAGATTGACTTCTCTAGTCCCCTGCCGGTCATTGGCTGGGGGAGGAAGGTGGGGAGGTGCAGACTGGAACTTGCGGGTGCTCTGGCTCTTTGTTTCTTCAGCCCAGCTATGCCAGACAGTCCTGTGTCCAGGCCTTTGGACGCAAAAGCCCAGCAGAGCCTGAGGAAGGTTGTGCAGCAATGGCAGAAGGGATCCCAGGAGACCTGAGTGAAGCACTGACCAGTGTCCATCGTACTGATCGTAACTGTCTAATGTTCAAGGGCAATCACATACATCCCTCCTGTACAAGGAAAAATTGAGGGCTTATTTTTCACCAAGACTGGACTGTTTAATTTAAGCTCTAGTGATAATTCATCTCAGTTGAGTATTTTGAAATGAAGATGTAGGGTGATACGGTGGTTGCCAAATTGGATTTCACCAGAAAAGGAATATGGTTCTAGTTGAGACATGGGCTTCAGGAGCAAAGGATCAGAAAATGCATCATCACCAATTTATACACAGTTGACTGCACTCTGACTCTGTCCTTATTGTTTCCTCAGCCCTAAACCTCAGCACATTATTGCTTCAGAGGCCAAATGCCCTAAGGCAATCTATGGGATGCCTCTCTTTCCAGTGTCTTCTTTAAAGCTTGAAAATCTTTACAGTCCTTTCATTACTCCCAGTTTGACTTCATTTCTGTTCTGTAGTTTTCCGATCTTCCCCAGCAGTTTTTCCTTCAACATGCTGGAAGAACCTTTGGCTCTCTTATTGCTTAGCTGTCCCTGTTTTGTGTCCATTTATGTGTTCGAATTGCCATTGTGCCCTTATTTTTAGTGAAAGAACTTAAAATGACAACATGGATAGTGCCACAATTAACCTTTATTTCTTTATATTCTTCCCCAAATAAAATACTTGTATTTTTCCTTTGAAGTGTGAGTTACTCTTTAATAATTTCAATTGATTTGCTTTCTGTTTTTGTTGCAGGTCAAATTAACTGATGTTGGGAAAGCCTAAAATTAAGTACAGTGGAATTCAATGGTTATTTGTCAGAGCTGAGTTCAATTTATAGTTATTTACCAGTAGTAATTTTTTATCTCAAAAAGAGATAAGCATATCATTCAAAATATTTTCATGTATATTTTGCAAATTTTTAATGAATGCTTAATAAGCTTGCAATATTATTAAGTACCCTACTATAGTGGTTATTTTTACATGTCAACTTGTCTGAGCCATAGTATCCAGATATTTGGTCAAACATTATGATTTTGTGAAAGTATTTTCTAAATGTGATTAACATTTAAATGATGAACTTTAAAGCAGATTACAAAAAAAAAAAAAAGCAGATTACCCTCCATAATGTGGATGGGCCTCATTCAGTCAGTTGAAGACCTTAATTTTAAAAAGAATGTTGTGGGGAGGGAGGTGGGAGGGGGGGTCATGTTTGGGAACGCATGTAAGAATTAAAGATTTTAAAATTAAAAAAAAAAAATTGTAAAAAAAAAAGATACAAAGAACAACAATAAAGCAAACACAGTCTATTAAAAAAAAAAGGCAGGCTTAGTATAACTCAAGAGCTGTAGTTTGCTGATCTAGTATATATCTGATTCTTTCTGGAATAAAATGAATAAATAAAGGATAACTAAAGACTTCAAAAAAACAAAAACAAAAAAAACAAAAAATAAAAAAAAAATAAAAAAAAATAAAAAGAATGACATCCCTGAGCTAGAAAGAATTCTGTCCCTGGTGGTTAGCAGACATTTGCTCTGTCCAAAATGTCTGTAACACATTTGGCCTTTGCCAAAATGTCCTTGATATTTGCTCCTGTTCAAATCCATATGGCATCCAAATGTCTTATGGACGTTTTGGACAAGACCAAATGTTGTGCAAGGTCCCTGGGGCTCCAGCCAGCCTATACTGCACATTTAAGACTTGTGATCCACAATCACATCAGCCATTTCCTTAACATAAATCTATCTATCTATCTATCTATCTATCTATCTATCCACACCCTACTGATGGTGTTTCTGTGGAGAACCTGACTAATATTCCTATCTATTTTAAATGGCCCTGCTAAAACCCCATCCTTTTATAAGGGAAAAAAAGAAATTTATATGTAAGAGCTAAATCACCAGTAAAATTACTTTAGAAATGATAAATGTGGGTGTGGTCTATTTTTGATGACCTACAGGCACACACAAACTATAACAAAATAGTATCGAAAGCTATTCCCTACCCTTCTTAGCCCTGACTGATTGAGTTTTATGCTGTGTCACCATTCAGCTCTCTCAACAGTAAACAGACTATGGACCATTTGTTCAACTTCTGAAAAAAGGCTTTATGTTGATTTTTTCTCATATTTATTTGAGTAATGTATAGGATTTTGCTAAAGAAAACTCCAGCATTGAACTATAGTTTTTTAACTAAAATAGTACTTTACAGAAAGAGAGTCCTTCATCTTCAGTTGTAATGGAGAACCAGGTGGCTACATCTGTGCTTATATTTCTACTTTTATCTATATCTGTTTTTCCTCTTCTTGATCTAAGCAGGTTGGAATTTCTGCTTGAGGCCTGTACTTTCACACTAGTTAGGAACAACTACTCTTTGGTGACAGGCCGAGGAGGAATTCAAAGTGAGCACCACAGTGGGGTTGGGATGGATCATGTTAGAAGTTTTCCCTTAGAATTTTTTCTGTGGGAGACACTGATAGCACACAATTACTTTTAAATATTATTCCAAACCGGGCAGGATCCACCTATGGATATGGCTTCAATTTGGAACCAGTAACTTCTGAAACCTTTTACATGCCTTAGCTCCTGTACACTCCCATGGAGTATAGAGCTAGAGAAAGAGGTCAGTATTTCTCTCAAGTCAGAAAGTGTTGCTGCTTCTTGAGATCACAGCTATATTGTTGCAGTTTTATGAGGCTGCAACTGCTGTACATGTTTTATGCTCCTATTTTTAATTTTGGAAGGTAGGTTCTCTAGCTACTGCTGTTCTACACTCTAATCCTGATTTTCTCTTTTTAATGTTTCATACAGAGTGATGTTTCTTTACATTACACAAGTAACTTAAAATGAAAGCACTGATCTCCAGAGGTTTTAGATCTTCTGTATTTTCCCCCTGTTTCGAACAAGAAATCTGTTCATGGAATGCATTGGCTTATTAATGAAGTTTCCTGGGGCTTTGGACCATGCTACTTTGAATTTCCTGCATTCTTTCTTTTTTGACTGTATGTGTGTGTGTGTGTTCTGTGCACCTTGAATATAGCATCAAGCTAAGTATTTTGAAAAAAATCAGTGCAAAGAATGTACCTCTCTGGAGAAAGGAAGTATGGGTAAATGGTCTCACTGGTTTTTCAGGCGCATTATCGTCTGTACTCCCTTTGTTGAAAACATTTACTTCCTAATAGATTGCTGTTCTGTGTTGTGCTTAGTCACTCAGTCATGTCCGACTCTTTGCAACCCAACGGACTGTAGCCTGCCAGGCTCCTCTGTCCATGGGATTCTCCAGGCAAGAATACTGGAGCATGTTGCCATGCCCTCCTCCAGGAGATCTTCCCAACCCTGGGATCAAACCCAGGTCTCCCACATTGCAAGTGGGTTCTTTACTGTCTGAGCCAAACAGGGAAGCCCTAATAGATTACCTCTAATACAATCTTTAAATGGCATTAGCTAAAGCATGGCATTTTCAAAAAATCACCCATATGAAATTATTTGAGGGAAGCTTATTAAAGTGAGAATGATAGTTAAATGATCTCTAATGATTCCTAAATCCTGAGCTAATATGACTCCCCTTTGCTCTGTACACAGCAGTTTGAATTATTGGAGCGAGGTAAAAGCAGCATGAAAGAATGATTAGCATGGGTGGTTTCTGACATGCAGAGTTCACTTCGGCCCAGAGAAACAGGACAACAAAGTGGGAAAGAGCTCTGGCTCTGAGCTGGGCATTCCCAAGTTTGAATTCCTAGACCTGCGCTTAGGGCTACCTTGGGCATATTACTTAGATTCTCTGGGTCACAGTTTCCTCATCTGTGCAATTAGGATAGTGATACCTAGTCCACCAATGAAATACAAGCTTTAGCATTTAATGTGGTAGCTGACACATTTTTGTTGCTATGGTTAAAAAAAAAAAAAAGTTATTGATTTCATTTGAGTTGTAGTTCGAAGTTTTATTTTTCTTAATAGTAAGGAAGGAAAAGCAGAAGACAACTGAGTTGAGATGTACAGGGAAGTACAGGACCGGGAAACCTGCAGTGTTGCAGTCCATGGAGTCAGAAAGAGTCGGACATGACTGAGCGACTGAACAACAGCGACAACAAGCTGACGCTTTAAAGCACTCAGTAAAGAAATAAAGGCGTATTTCCTCAGGAATAACACCAGCGAGTGCAGGGGTGCAGGCTGGCCTTGCAGTACTTCTCAACTCAGTTTTCTTCTGCTGTTCCTTTCTCAGTATTAAGAAAAAAACAAACCTTGGCACTACAATTCAAATGAAATCTCTTAGAAGTCTGATTCTTTACCAGCTGAGCCACAAGGGAAGCTCTCGAAGTCTGAGGGTTATTTAAATCAATAACTTATGTTGTTCTTTTTTTTTTTTTTAACATTTGCTCATAATGCGTATACCCTCCGAATTGTTGGAATTGCTTTATTAAATAAAATACCCCCCCAAGAAAAACTACTGCAGACATCCAGAATTGCATAAATCTACATAATACCTATTTTTGTTATAAGAAGCTTGCATACTACTCTCAATATCATTAAAGCTCCTATTAAATAATTGATTTGTTATAAATAGTATTAATGTAATTTTATTTATTTTAATAACGGTAGCTTGCATGCAATGCAGTGTGCCAGGTATAAATGCATCATAAGAATTGCAGTCTTACAACATTATTCTTTATTATATTACCCTGTTAAATTTGAGAAAATAATCTAAAAAAGATCAAGCTGTGGAGCTGGCATCTGGCTAGCATTGGCTTTAGAGTGTTCCCAGTGCTGAACAGGCAACTATACCAATCTGCCCAAACAGTGTAATTTATGGCAAACACTAGCTCTCCATCTGGTAGCCTAGGATTTTAGTAACTGAAGCTGGGCAGTGAGTACATGCAGGACCAGCCCCCAAAAATAGTGGGATCTGAGTCTTACCCAGGCTTCCTTGTACAGAAACACTGCAAATGAATAGCTGCATGTCACTGCTTGGAGAGAATGTGGTGTGTGTAGCCCCTTCAGGGAGAGCCTAAGAAACCTCCAGATTCTGCCTAGTTTATCTTTATTCCCTACTGATCTCTCTGTGTAGCTCTGCTGTGTTGCTGTGTGTCTTGCCATGAGTGCAGCCACATGCTGAGATCTGTGCATCCTTCTTGGGAAGGACCAGATGTGTGGGTGGTCAAGGAACTGCTGAAGAAAGCGGAATCTGAAGTGTTGACGTAGGTGTTGATATAACTGCTGAGGAGAAACATTATCTGTGAGTCAAGGAACTGGCTTTAAATTATCTTCCTGGAACTTGCAAAGGTATTAGTTAGTAGGTCAGAAGTTGCAGCTCTTCTAGAAGTTTCCGTCCCAATGTCTTATCTTGGGTCAGTTCTGTGGCATATAATACGTATCTTATAAAACATATGCATATGGACACAATGGTTAGAAGATAAGCCAGTTTGTTTAACATCTGTGTACTTTGTATGTTCTGTGTTTTTATTGTTTTGCAGCAGAATGCCCAGTACTAAACATAATTGCTAATACTCAGCTGTACAAAAGGAGGTGGGACCTAAGTACAAATGGGAGACATGATTTTGAAAAATAAACGAAGCTAGTGTCCTGCAACACGTGGTTAATAGGTCTTTGTAGCTGAGCTGACTCACCTGTGAGCCCACAGTTCGTCAGAATATGTCCCTCCTCCCCACTATAATCAGTACGTGAAATTCAGGGGGGCAGTGGTTGAATGTGCTCACACATTTCTAGAACTTTCCCTAGCACTTTACAGACAATTGCCTTTTTAAAGAAATTAGATGTTTTTGTTTTCTTCTTTGCATTTCCCTGTTATTTTCTAAACCACATACAATGTGTGTACATTGTTCTTATAATAAGAAAACCTGACATTTAATGATCAGTGTTATAGCATTTTGAATATGCCAGATGATCACAACTAAATTTATTTTTATATATACCAGACTGTGAGAAGGTAAACAGTAAAAAGTAACAAATAAAATCTCTAGGTCATAAGATTATGAAAAACCTGTTCTCACTTCCTACTTTTCAATTTTTCACAATTTTCATAAATGTTACTTTCACAGTGAAATATCTTATTGTTATGAAAGCTAGAAATCTGCTTTGATCTTATGATATTTATGCACATTTATCAAAATATTTATTTTGTGGAAGAAGTTTTCAAGATCCTAGGTCCAATAATATGTGGATATGAGAGTGTGGAAGGAGATTGGAGTAAAGACTCATGCCCCATAGAGAAGATAGCAAAGGATGCCCACAGCACAGCGTGTGAACATCCAAGTGGACCTTTCGGTGTGTGCTTTTAAGATTGGTTTGATTGAGAAAGTATCAATCAAGCTATTTAATAAACTTGCGTTTTCCAGTCACTAGTAAAGTGCTTTTATTTTGTAGGTTTTTATAATAGAACTTTAGGAAATATTTATGCTGATAAATACTTATTTTCCAAGATGGAAAGCCTTACACCCAGAGATTAAATGCTTTTCCCAATGAATAATGGAAAAGTGGCAGGATCAACCTAGAATCGCGTTTGCCTGAATCCTCTATGAACGTTCCAAGCACTGCATGTGATCCTGCCTTGAGTAACACTCTTCACTAACAAAATGCCTAATTGACTTAGCTACCCTCTAGGCATTGCAGACCCAGCACAGGGAAGTGTTTCTTATTTTTGCTTCCAGTTGTCAAACCATCTGAACTAATTTACTCTTTTTGTAAGAGGCTATAACAAATAGTTCTCAGCCTCAAGCCTAAAAATGCTGAAGCTGGACACTTGGAGAAAATAGAAATGGAAAATGAATCAGAAACAACTGATAAATTTTAGAGAAGTAGATCAAAAATCAGCAGGACAATTGATGTGTGATGTGAATTGTTCAAGTCAAGCATATGTGAACCCCAGTCGCTCCCAGTCACCATGAATTCAACTATACTGGTGTTGTGTTTGCAAAAATGTTTTTGCACAGTGCAAGCTGCCAATGTCCAAGGTATTAATGGTGTTAATAAAGAATAAATTCTCCCTATAGTTGGATTACTGATAAATTATTTTTAATGATTTTTTCAAATTATGATTGAATCAGAAAACCATCATTTGACTTGTCCTATTGACTAAATAGGAGATCCAACCAGTCCATTCTGAAGGAGATCAACCCTGGGATTTCTTTGGAAGGACTGATGCTAAAGCTGAAACTCCAGTACTTTGGCCACCTCATGAGAAGAGTTGACTCATTGGAAAAAACTCTGATGCTGGGAGGGATTGGGGGTGGGAGGAGAAGGGGTCGACTGAGGATGAGATGGCTGGATGGCATCACTGACTCAATGGACGTGAGTCTGAGTGAACTCCGGGAGATGGTGATGGACAGGGAGGCCTGGTGTGCTGCGATTCATGGGGTCGCAAAGAGTCGGACACGACTGAGCGACTGAACTGAACTGAACTGATTGACTAAATGTTAAATGAATTACAGTAAATCTGTATCCACATTTTCTGAAACTTAAGAGTCAAACACATATCCTATTTCTGTCCTTATTTTGGGTGTAAGGAGCTTATGTGGCAGATTCCCTGGAACTGGACTCTCTTTTCCATTTCTCCTCCTCTCCTATCTCTCAATTTGTTAGCTATTTAAGTATTTAATGGCCATTCTTATTATAGATGCTTTAGTTTCTAAATTCCAAAGAGCCTTGGGCTACTGAAAAATTTAAACCAAAACAGTTAAATGAATTTTGGGGAATTCATAAAGTTAGAATTTTAGTATAAAAGAAAAGGAAAAGACCCTTGAATGGTTATTGACTATGGTTTCATCAGATGTGTAATATAAATCACGTATGCGTTTTTTTCTGTCTGATGTTATGTGCTTATAAATTCATAAAAAGGCAATTCATAAGATGTTTTAACTCCTAGTTTGGGATATCTCTTTTTCCATAGAAGTACTAGAAAGTAGCAAGCACACCAAATTTCTCAGCACTTAATTTTGAATAATAACCGCAATTTCTCTCCCTCCACATGAAACTAATATAAGTAACCTCTTGGAAATTGGAATGGCCATGTTTTGAAGCACCATGTTCTCCATCTAATTGCTTTATGTTCTGTGGAAAGTAGTCAGAAAGAGAGTCAAGAAATCTCTTAGGCTGATAAGAAAGGATTTTCTTTTTTTACACTCTCTACAAGTATTGTCTTTCTTTATAAATTGTTGGAATGGTGCTTATTCTAGAGTATAGAGATAAGAGTTGTGAAGGAGGGAAAGGGAGATGGACTGGGTGATTTTAAGTTTTAACCTGCTCTGTATTGATTAGCAAACTATTTAAATATGATTCGGAGCATCTCTTGACTTCATTTATTTATATATTTATTTTTGACTGCACTGGGTCTTTGTTGCACAAGCTTTCCCTAGTTACTGCGACCATGGGCTACTCTCTAGGTGGGGAACTCGAGCTTCTTACTGCGTTGGCTTCTCTTGTTCTGGAACATTGGCTCTAGGGTGCAGAGGCTTTGGTAACTGTGGTATATGGGCTTAGTTGCCCCACTTTCCCAGCATGTGGAATCTTCCTGGACCAGGGATCAAACCTGTGTCCCCTGCATTGGCAGGTGGATTCTTAACCACTCAACCACCAGGGAAGTCCTGTGTTTTCTTATATTTTGATTTTTGACTCAGTTTGATTCAGTAGATATAGTCAGGGTTAAATCATCTAATTTTGTCCTTGATCTGAACCTTTAAGACACTTTCACAAAAAAAATACCACATAAAAATATAACACAACAGTCCAAATAGGCAGTAATAACCTTCCAATAAAAGATATTCCAGTATTTAAAAGAGTAAGTCAGGAATGAATCCTAACATTCCCCTTTTTAAGACTTAGTCTCAGGTGGCACAGTGGTAAAGAATCCACCTGTCGAAACAGGAAATGCAGGAAACATGAGTTCGATCCTGGGGTTGGGAAGATCCCCTGGAGAAGGAAATGGAAATCCACTCCAGTATTCTTGCCTGGAGAATTCCATGGACAGAGGATCCTGGCGGGCTACAGTCCATGGGGTCACAAAGAGTCAGACAGGATCAGGTGACCAAGCAAACACATACATAGATTTCAAACAGAATGGCCGCTACCTGCTCTGGCAGACCCAAGAGAATTCCAGGAGTCTCCTTAAAAATCAAGACTGTTACAATTTAAAATTTGCATATAAACTTATAAAGGCAAGATCAAGGATTCCAATTTTGGTTTATATTATTATTTTAGAAAATGACTCTGAGAACTGTCTATTTCGTGACTAGCCAAATTATAGTGGCTTAAACATGATAGAAGCTTATTTCTCTAGCAGACGATCGTCCCAGGCTGGTATGACCAGCTGTCTTCTTGAGATCATCCAGAGACCAGCCTCTGCCCAGTATTTCTCTCAGCTTTCCCTGCTTGTGGTTCACTATTCTCTTGGTAAATGACAGAGTTTTGGTTTTATACCATCAGTCTAGCAGCAGGATGAGGGAAAGATACGTGGTATGGCCTCTACTTTAAGGATGAGTCTAGCAAGAGTCGATCACTATTAGTCTATTCCATAAAACATGGCAGTACCCAACAGAAGAGGCTGGGAAGTTTGGTTCTTATTCTGGGTATCCAGAAAGCCACAGAAATCCAGGATTCTATTCCTACAAGAGTAAAGCAGGGAATGGATCTGCGGGGAGCAACTAGCAGTCTCAGTGATACTGAGTCTCAGGTCTCAGTGATTGCTAGAGTCACTTTGGGAACTTTAAAAATATGTAATCCTGGGCCTCACCCCAGAGACTCTGATTCAGTGGTCTGGTTTAGGCTCAATGGCCAAATTATTCCCAAGCTGTATCTGAATGATAAGGTAAATCATCCGAAAGTTACATTTCAGTAGAATTTCCTTTGCAGAAGCCTATTATGCTCTCAGCTTTCAGAAGGAGAGATAATAAATAGCCATGTGTAAGCTGTCTTTGCACCTTTTCATAAGAACTTTTGTCAAGGATGTTATGCATCATGTTGTTCAGTCCTTCTGATAGAAAGATCCTTGTGACTAATTTCTTTCAGCACTCAAATCCAGGTAAACTCCTGGTTTAATTTTCATCCTCCTGAATATTTATTCTGCTTTACTAAATGATTGGACCCATTTTGCACTGAATTTTTCTTTCACCATAGCTGAAGAAAGAAAAGACCTTTGTTTTCATTCACCTATTGTAGCACAGCTTAGTATCCGTGCAGTCAATTTCTTCTGACCTGTTTCTCTTAAATGTATGCAGTATTATTGGGTTTGGCCTTCTGTTTCTGTGCATCTTTTTATAGGTTTCCTTAAATTAAAATCAGATTTAGGTTAGTCATATAAATAATAAAAATAAGAGTTTATAAACTGTACATTATAAATAATGACAATGACATTAGCTTTTTGAGTGCTTACCATGTGTGAGGCAGTAATAAGCATTTTACAGCATAAACCTATGTGATGCCAACTCAAGAAATTCAAATAAATCCTGAGACCCAAATGGTTCAGATTATACACAGTGTAAGCTTCAAGAAAGCATAATTCACTTAACAAATACAATTAAACATAAGACCTAACCTTTATGTAGATCTCTCAAAAATGAATATTAATAGATACTGCTAATTAAACACAGCAAAGTTCCCTAGATTTTACTTTCTCCTCCAATCTCTTGTATCCTTTAGAGCTCAGCAATTGACAAATTTCCAAAATATAAAAGCAAGGGTTTTTTTTTCTTTTTTTTCCTTTTCCTCATTCCTCTGTAATGCTTTGCATTATCTCCTTGTGAAAGAGAACAGAAGGCAAGATCACAGTTGTTGGCTAAGAGATGACACTCTAGGACACTCTAGGATGGCTGGAGGACCAGGCAGCTCTGTGCTCTGGGTGTTGCTTACTTCCCCACAGAGAGAATTTTTGGAATCCTCTGAATGCACTGATCTCCTCTCAGGGCATTCTTTCCCTCCTTACTCTTTTGAGGTAGCCCCTTTTTTATAAGACTCTGAGGCTTTATAAAATTAACCAACTTCCCCAAATTGCAAAGTCACTCAGCTAAGAGTATTGAATATAACTTCAAGGTCTGTATGCTTGGACACTCTATTCTGTTGTTGTAGTTTGTATGACTGGACTGATGGTACATTTATTCTTTCCATAGTTTAAAAGCACTTCCAATATTATCTGCTAGAAGCAGCTATCAAATTACTTATCACATTTTATTTCAATTGATTTTTTTGTTCCTATCTGCCATTGCACCTGGAGAAGGCGATGGCACCCTACTCCAGTACTCTTGCCTGGAAAATCCCATGGACGGAGGAGCCTGATAGGCTGCAGTCCATGGGGTCGCGAAGAGTCAGACACGACTGAGTGACTTCACTTTCACTTTTCACTTTCATGTATTGGAGAAGGAAATGGCAACCTGCTGGGGTCCAGCCCCGGTGGATCCAGGGAATTCGAAGGGGAGACGGTGTTGGCAAGGAGAGACTTATTTATTTAGAGCTATAAAGAGAGATTAGGAAAGAATAGTGTAGTGGAGAAAACAGAGGATAAAAGAGGCTGTATTCCTTGGTTTACATAGAAAGCCAATAAAGTCCCAAGACAAGGGACTTGCACCATCTATGTAGGCCGCAGGCGCCCACTTGAATAGCAGAGGGTGCCCCACCTTGGGCTCCCTCTCATGTGGGCCTTAGAAGCCCAGGCAAATAAGTAGACATGGCGAGCCTCTATGCTCCAGGTGGGAATTCAGTCTGAAAAGGGAGAATAAGAAAAGAACAACATGGGGAAGCCAAGCATCAGTGCAAGACCCACAACTTTATTTTCAAAGGCAGCTTGTATACCCCAAGTTGTACATAAAGAAATAATGGAATATGCAGAGTTATGCAGAGGCAGCAGTCCTGACCCTTATTGAGATGAGGCTTTCTTTTTGCATACCTTCCTGTATACAAAAGGTCTCAGGTGATTTACATTATCCTCTGGCCAAGAGGCTTGTTAACATTTTTATGGCTCTTTTCCTAGATAAATGTCTGTCAACCAGAAAACTCATTTTCCCTTTAAGTGTTTTTTCTTTAATCTGCATCACCCTCAAAGTACTAAATAAAGCTACATTCCTGTAGAACAAAGGTGCAGTGGGTTATAACAAAGAAAGTACTTAACTCAAAGATCTAATGTTGCTAATGCCAGGGCTACTCCCTATTTTTTCTACATACCAACTATATCTACAAATAAAAGACATGAAAACTTGGCAGCAAGTATTGGCTCAACAATTAAACACTTAATCAGTCCTATTCTAATGATTTTGACTCCTCAGAAGCCCCTACATTCCTAGGATGTTTTAAGCTTCCTGTGCCTCTCGCAGTCGAAAGGCTGTAAACAATCACATGCGTAGCTGTAAGAGTCTGGATAAACCTGTCAGGCAGGCTAGAAAGCCAAAGAGGGGTTTGGGGGTTGAAACACTCTTACTATGCCCAGGAGACTTATTATCTAAAAGCTCTAAATTAACTTTTTCCAGAAAAAGGTGGTGGGGGGACAGCCCCCTGTTAATGTCAGAGGAATTGATGAAAGGCATAATACAGTAAGGCAGACAGATTCTGGTTTTGGGGTGGATGCATGAGTAGGTCCAGGGAGGTTCCCTCAAGATCTGACTCGCCTTTGCCTGTCCGGTCTCTTCCTCATGACCTTTGCCATGGGCGGGATTCCTCATGCTGGCTCCCGGCAGCAACCCACTCCAGTGATCTTGCCTGGAGAATCCCAGGGACAGGGGAGCCTGGTGGGCTGCTATCTGTGGGGTCGCACAGAGTCGGACAGGACTGAAATGACTTAGCAGCAGCAGCAGCAGCCATTGCAATCATTGTAAAGTCTCTTCACTACTAATTATCACCTCTATATGCAGTATTTTGTACAGATAATAAATAATCATTGAATTAGTGACTGGATGACTGGATGAAAATAAAGTAAGCTGAATTTCTATGTGACCATGGACTTTTTCTGTCAGTAATTTACCCATCTCAAGACTCTTTGGAAATGAAAAATAGTTCTACTCACAAAAGTCTCAGAGATGTTTGGTGTATTGTAGTGAGTTAGCTTTCTTTCATGGCTCATAAATTGTTTCTGAAGAAAATTTCAAGAGGATAGTTCAAAAAACTGTTTTTGAGTAGTGGCAACGTTATATATTCTGTTATGACTTTTTAGGGGGAAAAGCTAGAATTTAGAACCAGAAAACTAAAGTATGAATCCTAGCTGTGAACAGTATTTGGTAAGAATATTAAACAATTTAAACCTCAAATTTCTCCTTTTAAATTGAAAATACTACTTGCTGTAATTCATAGAGCTTTTTAAATGATCAAATGCTGGATGATGCATGAGAAACTTATTTGAAAAATCTTAGTATGATTATTATGTGAACTATTCAATTTCCAATTTGTTTGTTTAATTGTCATAAGTAATAATTATCTTTGAGTGTAAAAGTGCACATTTGTGCCCCATCTGTGTTTCTACTGTTTTTACATTGCAGTTTCAGAAGGAAAGAATAGATGGGGCTTTGTTTTTAACTTTTCCATGTATTTTTGAATAATTACACCATCTGGACTTTTGGAAACGTATTTTGGTTGTGTTCTATAGTGTTATGTAGGGTATTTAAAATGAAATATTATTAATTGCAGTAAACAATTAGCAAAGTAAAAATAATTTTCTAATTCCTCATTTTTGCAAAAAGTAAAATGTGAGTAACATATAAAATATATCTCCATTTTGGTAGAATTGAACAGTTACAAATGTTTTGTTTCTTGTTTTATCAAAGACATTAAAAACCATTATGCATTAAATCTTTATCATAATAAAACATAATTTTCACCAAATGAACAATAAGTATACTTCTCCAGTGTCAGTAGTTCAGAATGTGTTAAATGAAATTAGGACTCAAGACAATTACTTTTAGTTAGGTTACAGAATATAAACCATAAAGAGGTAGGCAGTCCTCTTGTATTTCACTAGCAGTTATATTGAAAAGGTTACTTGAAAACAAATACAAGAAGGATCTAATAAAAAGAATAAACCCAGAAATTTCTTTAATATGAGTTTTGTGAAGTTCCAATTTTCATGGTGTTGATACTGTTCTTTCAGTGAATTCCAAGAATCTGACCACACTTTTATCCCATGCAGTGCAATGAAACAGTTGGCTTTCCGCTAAAAGTTATGGGAAAGCACAATTGCACAGAATGTTTGATATCCTTGTAGCTCACTTTCGAAACTTAGTCATCCTGTGTGTTTTGCTAGTATAATACACACTGAAGAATTGCACATGTCCAAGAGAACTACCTTACAAATATATATCAACTAAATCACTGCTGTCTTGGGTCCTCCATATCACTTTTTTTTTAAGATAAGCATCATCCATCCAGATTGCTTCAGAATAAAGGCACAACTCATCTCAATTTGTCCCCTCCCCCGCCCCCACAATGATCTTTATTATTAGAGCTTACCTGATTTATTATATATTATCTTTATAAATCTAGAAATTCCCAACAGTAGTAAGTCTTGTTTAGGCATCATTTCGTAAGGTTTGAACTTTCTAGACATTGAAGGATTCATTTGGTTAATCCTTCAAGGAGGATTAGACACACACCATGGAATAATGTACATAAAATAGACTGTTAATTTAAATGCACGTATGAAAAGACCGTAAATAGTTATATCTTCTAGATTTCTGTCGACCCATTACTAAATATCTCCTAATTAGGAGTGGGTAAGACCAAGTCTGTGTTTTCTGTTTATGTTTAGTACTTTGTTGTTAGATGGGGAAGTTTTTGCTTAGCATCATTTGTTCATTCCGTGGCTCACCTTCATTCACATCTCACATCATTCTGTGATATTTTACAGTAGACAGATATATTAGGTAAAGTTTATTTTATTGCAGTTAACAGAGAGAAAATGATGCTCAATATTTCAAGGAGAAAATGGATTTACTGGAGGGAGCTACACACAATCTGAAAAAGCCAAGCAATCATGCTTCCTGGGAGACAGGAATGTGAGTAGGGTCTCAGATCTCAGTAAGTGGTCCTAGCGGAGCTTCTTTCAGAGTGCTACTGTTGTTTTGACTCAGCACATGTCCCCATGGGGCCCCATGTCTTTCTGTTTCAACTCTAGATTCTCAGGAGAGAAGCCCTGGCTCATTTGGTTTTGTGTTCTCTTATCTGTACCTCTCTGTTTATCATCATCATATAGTTAGAAGGGTAGTGAGGTGAGGTGAAGTCGCTCAGTTGTGTCCGACTCTTTGCAACCCCGTGGACTGTAGCCCACCAGGCTCCTCTGTCCATGGGACTCTCCAGGCAAGAATACTGGAGTGGGTTGCCATTTCCTTCTCCAGGGGATCTTCCCGACCCAGGAATCGAACCCAGGTCTCCTACATCGTAGGCAGATGCTTTAACCTCTGAGCCACCAGGGAAGGGTAGTGGAGTTGCAGAAGTCACAGTAGTGCTGGCATTGCTCCGATCCAGGATGCACTCTAATTTTGTGCGTGTCACAGTTGGTCACTCTCATCAGGGCTAATACGATCTCTGAAAGAATCTCTCTGCCTCGTACCAGTCATTTCTCAGAGTTAGGTATTTGAGCACAGAATCTTTATCGAGTCTATGTCCACAACTCTACTTATTTCTGTTTCTGTCAGTTCTTGCTCAGATTGTGCAGTGCTACACTTATGACTGCTGCTGCCATCTAAGATAAAATGTTTGCTCCCATCTGTGCTTCTGGGGTTCCAGGTGGCGCCAGTAGTAAAAACAAACAAACAAACAAAAAAAACGCCTTCCAGTGCAGGAGACATGGGTTCAATACTTGGATTGGAAAGATCCTCTGGAGGAGGAAATGGCAACCCACTCCAGTATTCTTGCCTGGAGAATCCCATGGGCAGGGGAGCCTGGCGGGCTACAGTCCATGGGGTCACAGAGTTGGACACGACTGGAGACTTAGCACATGCTTCTGAGGCAGGATGAACTCACCTGGCTATCTGAAAGAGTCTCCTGTAGAGAGACTTCTTCCTCAGAATAATTTATTTCTTACTCAGAAACATGTATACTATCATGTAAGAAACGAATCACCAGTCTATGTTCGATACAGGATACAGGATGCTTGGGGCTGGTGCACAGGGATGATCCAGAGAGATGATATGGGGTGGGAGGTGGGAGGGGGGTTCATGATTGGGAACTCATGTACACCCGTGGTGGATTCATGTCAATGTATGGCAAAACCAATACAGTATTGTAAAGTAAAATAAAGTAAAAATAAAAATAAAAAAAAGAAATAATTTACCCTGTGGTTAATTCCTATCTCCACTATCAAAAAATTTCCCCCAAATGTTAGAATATTTCTTCACAATAGCCTGTTGGCTTCTTAGGGGTTTTTTTTTTTTACAACTTAATTATTTTATATTGATTAAAGCATGAAATTCATCTGAATAGTGCTTAATTTCAATCCATCTATAAGACCCTGGAGAGATTACTGAATATGACAAGCTTTGTTTTAATGTTCATTCGGTTCTTTCATGTCCATTTATTGCAGAGAAAAATGACTGAGATGAATAGTGGCCCCCTGGCATGATTACTCACTCAGGTGGGAAATTATTGCTGCAGCTTTCAGAAAAGCTTTCAAAGCTACATTAAGGCCATATCCCTACAAGTTAAAATACCAGAAAATAAGTCTATATATGCTATAAAATGAATTTTTTTTCTTTTTGAAATCATGTTCCTTGATCATTTCTTTCATTTTTATAGCTTTCTAGTTTTAATTGACTCAAGATGGCATTTTTGTTTTTTCACTTAAGGAATAACACTGAGAAGACAGTATCTATTTCTATTTCTGACTCATTTCATGATCTTAAGTCAGTCATTTGAGCTTTCAAGCACTCTGTTAACAAAATGAAAGTATTAATATTTATCTTTTCATGAAAACTAACAGAATTTTTATAGAAAACATCATTGACATGGTTGAGAAGGTATTGGTTGCTCCTACAATCCACAATGTTCCAATTTTCTTCATATTTTCAAATTATTTGACATTATTGCTGGCAACCCACTCCAGTGTTCTTGCCTGGAGATCCCAGGGACGGGGGAGCCTGGTGGGCTGTTGTCTCTGGGGTCGCACAGAGTCAGACATGATTGAAGTGACTTAGCAGCAGCAGCAGCAGCCTATTTTACAATATTTTTCTCTTAGTGAGACAGTTCTGCTGACTCTTCATGTTCACTTCATTGTTGTACTCAAGAGCTGTACATAAAGCAATTTGCCATATGATCCTTTAGTTTTCTCCAATATTAAGTCATCATTGCGCTTCCCTGGTGGCTCAGTGGTAAAGAATCCACCTACCAATGCAGGAGACATGGGTTTGATCCCTGGATCAGAAAGATCCCCTGGAGAGGAAATGGCAACCCATTCCACTATTCTTGCCTGGAAAATCCCATGAACAGAGGAGCCTGGTGGTCTACAGTCCATGGGGTGGCAAAAGAGCTCTACATGATTTAGCAACTAAACAACAACTACAAAGTCATCATTGCTTACCCTCAGGCTATAGATTGTAGGGTAATTTTGAATGGTTGTAAATAACATGGTTTCTTGATATGAAAATCCTTTATTTCTTCCAGAGCCACGTTAAACTTGATCATATTGATTATATTTTAAATGTTTCTTCTCCAGGGGATCTTCCCAATCCAGGGATTGAACCCAGATCTCCCGCTTTGTAGGCAGACACTTTACCATCTGAGCCACCAGGGAAGCCCAAATGTTTCTATGCAGCATACTAAGTCACTTTAGTCGTGTCTGACTCTTTGTGAACCTATGGACTGTAGCCCTCAAAGCTCCTCTGTCCATGGGGATTCTCCAGGCAAGAACACTGAGTGGGTTGCCATTTCCTCCTCCAGGGGATCTTCCGAATCCAGGGATCGAACCCTCCTCTCTTAAGTTTCCTGCATTGGCAGGTGAGTTCTTTACCACTAGTGCATAATTCTCTCTATAATAAAAAGGTTAAAAACCAAAGATTACAACAAGCTGATACTAAAGTTGTATTTCTTCTGAACTACATTCTTTTGTCCTTTAGGAGTTTACAGTCGAATGACATTTATATCTTTTTTTTACTATCAGATTACATAGAATTTAATTGTATATACTACTGATGTTGTTCTTTGCTGTAGATGTTCTAGAATCTTGAGAACATTTAAATATTAAGAGTGATTTAAGAAAGACTAATACAGTAGAAGTATAGATCAGTGAAACAGACTATAGAATCCACAAATAAACCCATATGTATATAGTCAATTAATTTTAAAAATGAATCAGTTCAGGTCACTTCAGTCACTCAGTTGTGTCTGACTCTTTGCAACCCCATAAATCGCAGCACACCAGGCCTCCCTGTCCATCACCAACTCCCGGAGTTCACTCAGACTCACGTCCATCAAGTCCGTGATGCCATCCAGCTATCTCATCCTCTGTCGTCCCCTTCTCCTCCTGCCCCCAATCCCTCCCAGAATCAGAGTCTTTTCCAATGAGTCAACTCTTCACATGAGGTGGCCAAAGTACTGGAGTTTCAGCTTTAGCATCATTCCTTCCAAAGAAATCCCAGGGTTGATCTCCTTCAGAATGGACTGGTTGGATCTCCTTGCAGTCCAAGGGACCCTCAAGAGTCTTCTCCAACACCACAGTTCAAAAGCATCAATTCTTCGGCACTCAGCCTTCTTCACAGTCCAATTCTCACGTCCATACATGACCACAGGAAAAGCCGTAACCTTGACTAGATAGACCTTAGTCGGCAAAGTAATGTCTCCGTTTTTGAATATGCTATCTAGGTTGGTCATAACTTTCCTTCCAAGGAGTAAGCGTCTTTTAATTTCATGGCTGTAGTCACCATCTGCAGTGATTCTGGAGCCCAGAAAACTAAAGTCTGACACTGTTTCCACTGTTTCCCATCTATTTCCCATGAAGGGATGGGACCAGATGTCATGATCTTCGTTTTCTGAATGTTGAGCTTTAAGCCAACTTTTTCACTCTCCTCTTTCACTTTCATCAAGAGGCTTTTAGTTCCTCTTCACTTTCTGCCATAAGGGTGGTGTCATCTGCATATCTGAGGTTATTGATATTTCTCCCAGCAATCTTGATTCCAGCTTGTGTTTCTTCCAGCCCAGCATTTTTCATGATGTACTCTGCATATAAGTTAAATAAGCAGGGTGACAATATACAGCCTTGACGTACTCCTTTTCCTATTTGGAACCAGTCTGTTGTGTGGTCCACTGGAGAAGGGAATGGCAAACCTCTTCAGTATTCTTGCCTTGAGAACCCCATGAACAGTATGAAAAGGCAAAATGATAGGATACTGAAAGAGGAACTCTCCAGGTCAGTAGGTGCCCAATATGCCACCGGAGATCAGTGGAGAAATTACTCCAGAAAGAATGAAGGGATGGAGTCAAAGCAAAAACAATACCCAGCTGTGGATGTGACTGGTGATAGAAGCAAGGTCTGATGCTGTAAAGAGCAATATTGCATAGGAACCTGGAATGTCAGGTCCATGAATCAAGGCAAATTGGAAGTGGTCAAACACGAGATGGCAAGAGTGAACGTCGACATTCTAGGAATCAGCAAGCTAAAATGGACTGGAGTCTGAAAAAGAGTCTGAAATACAGTATTTGGATGCAATGTCAAAAATGACAGAATGATCTCTGTTTGTCTCCAAGGCAAACCATTCAATATCACAGTAATCCAAGTCTATGCCCCAACCAGTAACACTGAAGAAGCTGAAGTTGAATGGTTCTATGAAGACCTACAAGACCTTTTAGAACTAACACCCAAAAAAGATGTCCTTTTCATTATAGGGGACTGGAATGCAAAAGTAGGAAGTCAAGAAGCACCTGGAGTAACAGACAAATTTGGCCTTGGAATGCAGAATGAAGCAGGTCAAAGACTAATAGAGTTTTGCCAAGAAAATGCATTGGTCATAGCAAACACCCTCTTCCAGCAACACAAGAGAAGACTCTACACCTGGACATCACCAGATGGTCAACACCAAAATCAGATTGATTATATTCTTTGCAGCCAAAGATGGAGAAGCTCTATAAAGTCAACAAAAACAAGACCAGGAGCTGACTGTGGCTCAGATCATGAACTCCTTATTACCAAAAAATGAATCCGAAGTATACAATGAGGAAAGGATAGTCTCATCAGTAGATGGTGTTGGAGAAACTGGACAGCCACATCCAAAAGAATGAAACTAAACCATTATCTTACACCCTATACAAATATCAACTGAAAATAGATTAAAGACTTGAATATAAGATGTGAAACCATAGAACTCCTAGAAGAAGACATAAGCAGTAAGCTTTGTGTCAAAAGGCAGCTTTTTGACAGTGATCTTTTGGAATTGACACCAAATTCAAGGATAACAGAAGCAAAACTGAATGGGAGTACATCAGACTAAAAAGCTTCTGCACAGCAAAGGAAACCATCTACAAAACGAAAGGGCAACTTACTGATTGGGGGAAAATATTTACAAATTATCCAAAATATATAAAGAACTTCTACAACTCAATAGCAGGAAGAAAGAACAGTGTGACTGAAATATGAGTAGAGGATCTGAATAGACATTTTCCCAAAGAAGACATGTAGATAGCCAACAGGCATGTGAAAAGTTGCTCAATATCACTAATCATCAAGAAAATGCAAATCAACACCAAAGTGAGATATAACCTCACACCTGTTAGAATGACTATAATAATAATAATAATAATAAAAGAAACAACAAGTATTGGTGAGGATACAGAGAAAAGGGAACAGTGGTACACTGTTGGTGAAAGTGAAAGTGAAGTCGCTCAGTCGTGCCCAGCTCTTTGCGACCCCATGGATAGTAGCCTGCACCAAGCTCCTCCGTCCATGGGATTTTTCAAGGCAAGAGTACTGGAGTGGGTTGCCATGTCCTTCTCCAGGGAATCTTCGCAACCCAGGGATCGAACCCAGGTCTTTCACATTGTAGACAGACACTTAACCATCTGAGCCACGGTAAATTCGTACAGCCACTATGGGAAGTAGTTTAGCAGTTACTAAAAATATTAAAAATAGATTGATTGTGATCCAGCAATTCTACTTCTGCATATTTATTCAAAATATATATATATATATATATCCCCATGTTCATTGCAACAGTATTTACGGTAGTCAAGACGTGGAAACAACCTAAGTGTGTATTGAAAAATGAGTGGATAAAGATGAGTATATGTGTGTGTGTGTATTTATATGTATATAAGCATATACATACAGTGGAATATTATTCAGCCATTAAAAATGAAATATTGCTATTTGTGACAGTATGGATTGACCTAGAGTATATTATCCTAGGTGAAATAAGAGAAATACAAATACTGTATGATCTCACTTACATGTGTAACCTGAAAATAACAAAACAAACTCATATATACAGAAAGCAGACTGATGGTTGCCAGAAGCCAGGGGCAGGAGTGTGTTTGGAGTAGGGTATGTACCTAGAATTTATACCCGCACAATTATGATCAATTAATTTATGAAAATGGAGAAGGACATGGCAACCCACTCTAGTTTTCTTGCCTGGAAAATTCCATAGACAGAGGAGTCTGGCAGGCTACAGTCCATGGACTCGCAAAGAGTCGGATATGACTGAGTGACTAACACTTTCACTTTCAATTTATGAAAAATGAACCAAGAATATACAGTGAGGAAGGAACAGTCCTTTCAATAAATGGTATTGACCATAGTCAACTATTGGAGAAGGAAATGGCAACCCACTCCAGTGTTCTTGCCTGGAGAATCCCAGGGACAGGGGAGCCTGGTGGGCTGCCGTCTATGGGGTTGCACAGAGTCGGACACGACTGAAGTGACTTAGCATAGTCAACTATAGCATGGTGACTGTAGTTAATAATACCTTATTTTTTATTTACTCAGAGAGTAGATCGTAAAAGTTCTCATCATAAGAAAAAAATTTGTGACTATATGCGGTAATGGGTATTAACTAGAGTTCTTGTGGTGATCATTTCACAATATATACAAATATCAAATATACAAGTATCAAATATCAAATCATTCTGATGTACACCTTAAACTAAAATGATGTTTTATGTCCATTTAAAATTGCTTGTACAAAGGTTTTTGAAATCTAACTTTATAGTCTTCTATTCCAGTTTTCATTTTTAAAAACGCATTTTCTATGCTTTCACTGCTTATCTTTTTGAGTAACTTCATTTATAACAATCACAGATACTATATCATGATTGACAGGGATGTGATAGGAACTGTGCTAACTACTTTACACACATTATCTAATAGATAGTGCCACTATCTCAGTTGTTAAAGGGCAAGGTTATTATTCCATAGGCGTTAGGTATGTGCTAATAACTAACTAACTAAATAACAAATAAGTATTATTTATAAATGAATAATAATTATTTATAAATGAATAATAATAAAATTATTATTTGTGATTGTGTTATCACTCTAAGTGGAAAATCTACTCGATGTTAGGAATACAGTAATAATAATTATTATTATTAAGTTATACTTTTATCTTAGTCTTAGGATAATTTTTGGTGCATAATCATGCATTAATAAGAGAGGACTATTCTGTTATAGGGCTTTTCCAGGGGGTGTTAGTGGTAAAGAACCTGCCTGCTAAGGCAGAAGACAGAATAGACACAGGTTTGATCCTTAGGTTGGGAAGATCCCCCTGGAGAAGGGCATGGCAACTCACTCCAGTATTCTTGCCTGGAGAATCCCAGGGACAGAGGAGTGATAGCTTATGGTGAAAGATGTTAGATTCATGATCTCCAAAGAAGATGATTTAACTTCAGGACCAGGAACTAGGCTTGATCACTCAGAGCTTTTGTGTGACAGAAGTTTTATTTCAGTGGAAAAGGAGAGAGAAACCTTCTGACATAGACATGAGAACAGGGAAGGAGAGTGCCCTATCAAGTCTTATCAAGGCCTTACATACTTTTACCAGACCCATTCCCACAACATACATTTAAATTAACAAGATTAGAACTAACAATAGAAAGGTCTTACCAGAGCCACTCCCACAACATACTCTTAAAATAACAAGATTAGTCAGAAGTTTCCTGTTAGGAAGAAGAAACATGTCCTTAAGCAAGATACATTGTTGTTATATAATCATTAGGTGGCACAGAGGTGCAATGTGGGAGACCTGGGTTCGATCCCTGGGTCAGGAAGATCCCCTGGAGAAGGAAATGACAACCCACTCCAGGATTCTTGCCTGGAGAATCCCGTGGACGGAGGAGCTTGGTGGGCTACAGTCCACTGGTTGCAAAGACACTGAGTGACTTCACTTTCACTTGAGGGAAAACATACCCTCAAGCAAGATGAGTTGTTTTGTTGTGTAATCATTAGCTCTGGGCTTAAAGAAAATAACATCTTATATGACTAAGATGAAGGAACATAGAGAAAAAAAAAAAATCCTGTCCTTTTCTCCTCCTTGAGAGCCCTGGACACCTTTCTCTTCCTCAAGAGCCCTGGATCCCTTTCTCCCCCTTGGGGGCCCTGGACTTCTTATCAACCTACCAAAGAATTAACTCTCTCAGGAGCCTAGCAGGCTATAGTCCATAAGATCACAGAGTCAGACATGACTTAGCATGCACATTCTGTTATATTTTAAAACAGTTTTCCTAAGCTCTTTGGCTGTATTTAACTACCTGGCAACAGCATTCTATGACATTTAAAATTGTAGTTACTCATAAACTGCTTGATCTTATGGGGCTAAATAAGGAAATGTAGGTAAACAAATATTTTTGGAATAAACATTGCAGGAACACAGATTCCTGTTATGAACTCATGGATGTTTAATCTTATTCCAGTTGGAAGTCATTTTAGGAAATAGTTAAGTACATATAATCTGAGCTCATATACTTAGGTTGAGTACATGAGTTCTGGACTAACAACTTATATTGAAATTTATGCTCTCACTTTCTTGCTCAATGACTGGGGAAATCCCATCACCTTTGTATACCTCATTTTTCTCATCAGTATAATAGAAACAGACACCTCTCCTTAATTGGTCTATTTTATATTACTGCTCTCTTTAATATGTGTTACACAGTTTCATTGGTTCCTTATATCTCTCATGATAGAATTCAACATACAATAGGCTAATCATAAGAAGCATGACACAATTAAAACTATTGTATCACTTGCAGTTCAGTCAGCAAAGTGGAACTACTAAGAATAATATGGAATAAGAGATTATTCTAGTAAAAATTTAAGAGTGTTTTCTACATGAATGGATTTTGAATTCTAACTAGTGTTTTGTTGCTTATTTTGTGATCTTGTTTGGTTTCTATGAATTCAGTGGATTAGAGAGTTAAGATAAAACATTAGAACTATCCGAGGTACATTTGAGGATATATTGTATTATAAAATTGGCATCTCAAATCACTGTAGAAAATATAATTACTTAATAAATAGTTTTGAGGAAATTGATTAACTGTCAGGAAAGAAATAAGGTTATGCTACAAGCTATTCACAAGAACAAATCCTACATATAATAAGGACTTTATATTTTAAAAAACTATAAAAGTAATAGTAGAAAACATATGACTGTGTCTGTGGCTTTTGTAACATAACTCTAGAGACAAGGCCCAAAAGCCATAAAGAAAAAGGCTGATAAATCTGATGTCAAATTTAGAAGCTTCATTATGATGGAATGATATAATAAATAACAGACTAGATTTTGTAATGTATTTGTAGCAGAAATCAGATTTATATCAAGTATGTGAAAGTGAAAGTTGCTCAGTCATGTCCAGTTCTTTGCGACCCCATGGACTGCACAGTTGATGGAATTCTCCAGGCCAGAATTCTGGAGTGGGTAGCCATCACTTTCTCCAGGATATCAAGTATATAAAATGCTAAAATTCAACAAGAAAAGATAAATTAAAATAGAAAGGCGGGTAAAAGTCTATGACCATAGTACATAAGGAGTTGATAATAGCGGTGTCCTCTGAGGAGGGACCTGGGATTCGGAGTGGTAATAAAAGGGAGATTTAATTTTGTGTATAGCACTATGATGTTTTTCACAAGGACAATATATTCATGAATTACTTGTTGTTTATATATTCTAGGTGTTAATTCTTTGTCTTTATATATAGAGCAAATAATTTCCTATGCTTTCCGAACAGGGACAATTAGTTAATTTCCAAATCTTTGCTATCCAAAGATTATTGCAATAAACACTCTTTATATATTGCCTTAAAAACCTGAGGGAGATTTTTCTCCTAAACTGGCTGTAGAATGGAATTGCCAGCTCATAGTGTACACTCACGTTTTAACTTTAGAAGATATGGCCAAACTGCTTTCCAAACTGCCTGTGACAGTTTACTGTTAACAATCAGTGTATGTCTACTGTAGTTTTTCTACACTCTGGCCAACAATTGAAATATACATTCAAAAAAGAGATAATATGACACCTAAACAGAAATATCAGCAAAGTCTCTGAATAATCATTTAGAGAAAAATAAACATCATGGGCAGTAAACGTATGAAATAATGCTTGTTTTCATGCCTAATCATGAAAACATAAATTATAACAACTGTGAGGTCCCTTTAGTCAACCATCTGTTTGGCAAAAGTGAAAAAGTCCTTACGATTCTAGAGAACGCATTCCAATATGTTCACTGTCCAGAAAAGTGAGATAAAAGACTTCCAGTGTTTGAAATTAGAAAAAGAAGTTTTATTTAAGGTAGTAGAGAGAAGGCCCATGGAACTTGTACAGAGAAATGAATAAAGATTAATCAAATGTTGGTGGAAGCCTAATACAGCCAAGCTCTGTCAGCAGACCGCAGGCAGCAGGGCCCTCCACAGTCTTTCTGTTATTACAGTTAGACTGAGTGGAAGCAGAAAAAGCAGAGACAACTTAGTAAGAATTGGCAAAAAAAAATAATTGGTTAGAAGAGCTCGAGTCTTAGTGGTCAGTGTAGAAGATGTTGTGGAGTCAGGTTGAAATATTAGCATCCATGGAGGGGAAAATCCATTCATGGATTTTTTATTTTTATTTTTTTTTAGTGGGGAGGAGCAGGGGAAAGATACTCCGAAGCAAATTCAGAGAGTTCTCTTAGCAATGAGGTCCTGTTTTTGTAACCAGTGTTAAGAAAGACACGTATTTAATGGCGTACTGCATGTACTGGGGAGTTGTTATAATGTTGAAAAAATTGCAAAAGAGTTAGGGATATTGGGGAAGTGAGCTTGGCTCTGAAGGCAGTGTTTTCAGGGCCCTGCAGTGTTAGATTAAATCTTACAAAATTGTCTGGGCTATTCACTTGGAATTACGGCCGAGACGTTTCAGGATATTTCTTAAAAGATCAGTGAAACCACAAGTCTTACATTAAGTGAGTTGTACTAAGCAGTATTAGACAGTAGTTTCCAATCACATCACATTTTTAAGATTAGAGATCAGCCTGTATCCTGGATATACAGTGGACTAAAATTTCCAGAGAAGATTGTGGAGTTGAGATAATTAAGCTCATATCTGAGATGACATGTTCAGATTTCCACAACCCAGTGAGGCACAGGTGAGCTCATTGGGCACAACCTGAGCCTCTTCCAATCTGACTTTGCCATCGGCAGACTGAGGAGCGCATGTGGCTACTTCCCTAAATATTAGCCATGTGCTAGCATGAAACTGTAGATTAAAGAAAGAGGAAAAGGAGGAAGCTTCTCATGTGTCCAGTCTGGAAGTGGAGAATGGAGATGAGGTTATGAGTTAAATTCAAAAAAGAGGAGGATGGCCATTCTCCATAAATGGAACGTGGTGTTGTTGTTGTTCAGACACTCAGTCACGTCCGACTATTTACCACCCCATGGACTGCAGCATGCCGGGCTTCCCTGTCCTTCACCATCTCCTGGACATTGCTCAAACTCATGTCCATTGAGTCAGTGATGCCATCCAACCATCTCATCCTCTGTCATCCCCTTCTCCTCCTGTCTTCAATCTTTCCCAGCATCAGGGTCTCTTACCATGAGTCAGATCTTTGCATCAGGTGACCAAAGTATTGGAGCTTCAACATCAGGCCTTCCAATGAATATTCAGGACTGATTTCCTCTAGGGTTGGCTGGTTTGATTTCCTTGCTGTCTAAGGGACTGTCAAGAGTCTTCTCTAATATCACAGTTCAAAAGCATCAGTTCTTTGGCACTCACCCTTCTGTATGGTCCAACTGTTACATCCATACATAACTACTGGAAAAACCATAGCTTTGACTATACAGACCTTTGTTGGCTAACTAATGTCTCTGCTTTTTAATATACTATCTAGATTGGTCATAGCTTTTCTTCCACGGAGCAAGCATCTTTTAATTTCATGGCTGCAGTCACCATCTGCAGTGATTTTGGAGTCCAAGAAAATAAAGTCTGACACTGTTTCCATTGTTTCCCCATCTGTTTGCCATGAAGTGATAGGACTGGATACCGTGATCTTAACTTTTTGAATGTTGAGTTTTAAACCAGCTTTTTCACTCCCCTCTTTCACCTTCATCAAGAGGCTCTTTAGTTCCTCTTTGCTTTTTGCCATGAGGGTGATGTCATCTGCATATCTGAGGTTATTGACATTTCTCCTGGCAATCTTGATTCCAGCTTGTGCTTCATCCAACCCAGCCTTATGAATGATGTACTCTGCATATTAGTTAAATAAGCAGGGTGACAATATTCATGGAACATGGGCTGTGCAAATGGTGAGAGACACTGAATAGACCTGTAATGCCATGAAATTTTCTATACCAGTCTTCAGAGGGTCACTTTCAGAGGGTCATTTCAGAGGGCCACTCACATAAGTCCATAAGATTAAGAAACCATTTTATACTGGTGTTTCAAAATCCTAGTGTATACCTAGTAAGTGTGTGTTATTCTGAAACTCAAAGTAGTAAGATTTATTACACCTGACTTTACCCTTTACCACGAAGGGAGAAGTGGCAGTTTTCTGTGTTGTTTTTAAGGAGGGCATATTAGCAGTTACATTTGGCTGAGGAAGGTAAGTCAGTTTTCCTTCAGATTTATCTCAGTGGAATAAATTTCATAGTCTTTTTTTTTTTCTAAAGCAAAGTTATATTTCATTAGTTGAGAAAGACAGATTTAGGCTGTAAAGAGCTTTGGAGGTGCTGGTGTGATTAGATAAAACCGGTGTACTTGAGACTTCGAAGGAGCCCTGGGAGAAACAAGTGAAGGCCCCAGGAGCTGTGAGAAGCAAATCATAGCTCCTCTATGTGTGGGGGAAGGGAGGAAGGTTAATTTGTTTATTATTTGTTGAACTATAGAAACTTCTCTGGTGGCTCGGATGGTAAAGAATCTACCTGCAATGCAGGAGACCCAAGTTCAATCCCTGGATTGAAAAGATCCCCTGGTGAAGAGAATGGCTACCCACTCCAGCATTCTTGCCTTCAGAATTCCATGTGCAGAGGGGCCTGGCAGGCTACAGTCCTTGGGGTCGCAAAGAGTTGGACAGAACTGAGTGACTAACACTACTATGATAGTTGATTTGCATGGAGTTGTAACTGAGAAAAAGCACAGTTCCAGAACAGTGTTAGAGATGTAAAACTGTTTATGGGACTCTGTAGATATCTTGAATCAAAGAAGATTCTAGATAAACAAAAACATCTTGCTGAGTTGCCTCAGGCATACCTTACCAGTACAGGGCCTTCCCTCCTATGAGTCTGTAGCCAGGACATTGAAAGTGAGGTCCATGTTGGTGGGTGTACAATAATTCATATGTATAATGAGATTGAAAAAATTTTATATACAACTGAGATTAACATTATATAAGCTATTTATTTGACTTTTCTTACTCTTTCCCCCATACAGGCATGCTACCCCATGCCTCCCCTCCCCACAAATAATCCATTCTGACAATTTCCCATCTTTTGCTCATGGAAAACTCTGTGAATTTGGTACAACTCTAATTTGTTTGTTTTCATGCCTGCATCATACTTCATGCTGTAGATGTAAAAATGTATTCAGTCATTTTTCTGTTGATAGGTATTTTATGTGTTATCCATTTTGTCCAAAATGAATAATACTATGGTGAATATCCTCTGCAAATGTCCCTTCAGAATGGAATATTTTATTTCTATGACATAGGTCCTTAGGAGTTGAAAAACTAGATTAAATGGTATAAGTAATTTTAATAGGTATTTACAGTGTGATGGTTCATGCTTAGTACTATATGAGAATACCCTTTTCTTCACAACCATACCAGAAATAATTATTCAAGCTCTTTTCAAGTTTGTCGGTTTGGTGGTTGTGATGTGGCATCTCAGTGAAGCCTGTATATGAATTTCCTGTCCATGTATACAGTGCTACTAGGAATGCCACCACTGAGTCTCATTTTTCAAAGTTTAAGTAAAGCCCCTGGCTCCCCAACCTCTGGTTTTGGGTATGTGACATGGGAACCAAAGGGACTCGTTTCCTTAAGTATATACTTCTAACTTAAGCACTAAACTCCAAATGGTAGTTGTGTTAGTTGTTGGATATGCTGGGTCAGCATAACAATATGCAACAGAAAGAAGAAAACCAAGCACTGTGACACCAGGATCAGTGACCTGGAGGCTCGACTCTTGCTCTGGAATTTAGGCTTCTTGATGGGCATGAAGTAGCTGTCTGTTGGAGGGTCTTTGTATCCTATAGTGAGTTGGTTAAGTTCCCTGTCACGTATGAATAAATCAGAGGGCTGACATGGGACATTTAAAGGAGTGAAGAATGGGAGATCCAGTCTTCATAGGACTTCTGTTAATATTCATGCCCAGATTAAAAGGCTGACTTCTCCGTCTCAAGAGAAAAAGAAACTATTCTCCTGAAAAAGAAGGTAGGCTGATGATAGAAGATGTGGGACTTGATCTTGGGTAGGAGTGGGAAGCTCGACGTTCAGTACAGTTAGGCAGAGGTGGACCCACCACAGCGCTTGAGCAGGATAGAGTGACAGTAGAACCCAAGGGACCAGCCAGTGTATCTTGGACAAGGTAATGGAGATCGGTTTTGGGAGACTTTAAAGAACTCGAAAGTAGAGAAATAAGTGGAAGATCCTGCAGCACAGCCTCTAAGAGTTGAACATACCAGGAGCTTAGGTTACCCTTTCCAGGCGCATATTGCTCACTGCCTGGCAGGCCAGTAAATCAAGAGACAGGTTATTGAGGCAAAAATTAGTAACTTTATTCAAAAGCCAAAAGACTGAGAAGGTGGTGGGCTAGCGTCCCAAAGAGTCATTTTCTCCAGACTATACTAAAAGGGGAAGGGGTATGGTTGGTTGGTAGAAACTTCTTGGTGCCCGCATCCTTTGTTCTTGCAGCTATCCATGTGGGTCAGGTCATGATGTACCTGTAAACCTCCAAAAAGACAAATATTATTCTCTGTTCTGCAACTTTTTATCTCTGTATGAATGGAAAAGTTCTATACCTTTAAAAAATCAGAGCCTTGAGAATGGGCTGTCCTGCATATTTCTTGCTATAGGCAACATTTTTAACTTTAAGCAAAAGCAACAGAATACAAAGGTTAAAATAAAAGAAACAGACCCAATATATGGAGTCATATTTGTTCTTTGCTGTTACACTTATCCCTGGTGTTAGGGCACAGACCACCTCAGCCTATCTTTAACCATTAGGAAGCAGAGAGCTATACCTCCCTCTGTAAGAGCTGTGTGAAGTCCATCAGAGGAGCCGTGGCAGGATGGGACTTTTTCCTTTTCAGCATTCACCCTTTCCAACATACACAAGCACAGCATGACGGGAAGAAGCCAGAGAGGCAAAGGATCTCTTGTAGTTGAGGAATGGATTGAAGTCTTTAAATATTGTAACTCATAGGAGAACTGCTGAGAATGGCCCATCTTGATTATCTCAAAAGTCTGATTACCTCAAGTTCCAAGGAAGCTTGAACCCTCTTTGCCACACTCACTTGGTTACGTTCACTGGTTGATGGGCTGAACTTTTGTTGAAAGCCTAAGGGACCCTAACCCAGAACCTCTGTACCCACGAGGTTTTTGATGCTGGAACCTGAATTGGAGAACTATTTGAAGCTCTTCTGGACTTAGTGTGAATACATAATCAGCTAACAGCAAAGTTGTTATATAATGGAATAGACTCTTCCTTTTCCCATTAAGCATATGGATCTGGAGCTTTAGTTGTATGATAAATGCTGTTGAATGTTTTCTGAGAACTGGAAATTTTTCTAGATACCTTTCATGTCATTATCACCAGGTGGCTCAGCTGGTCAAGAATCTGTGTGCAATGCAGGAGACCAGGGTTCATTCCCTTGGTTGGGAAGATCCCCTGGAGAAGGCAATGGCTACCCTCTCCAGTATTCTGGCCTGGAGAACTCCATGGATGGTATAGTGTATGGGGTCACAAAGAGTCAGACACGACTAAGCAACTTTCACTTCGCATTCACTTCAGATTATATATAGGAAACTAACCTCTGAGAGAGTAAGCACAGGTCCCTAAGGTCACACAGATCATGAGTGACAAAATAGAGTTTCACTTGCTGTTCAGCGTGACCCCAGCTCCATGTTCTTGCCACATTCTTTCTTCCAAACCATGTACAAATGCAGCAGCTCCTGGTGCTCACAGAGGGAAACCCCTGCAACTTCAAATAATGGATGCAAGGGCCTTGACATCCCTGCCTAGTGCCCAGGTGCACAGGATTCATAGCAGAACTCCGAAACAGTGCTGTCTTTGTTCAGCACATTGAATTTCCGAGCATAATATTAGCGTCTCAGGAAATCCTTCCCAACAAGTTATTTCCAGCCGGCAACCAGTGATTTATTCCAAATGTCTGAATGAGCCGAAGAGAGTTTCCTCTGGTCTGAAGTTGCTTGTCCTGGCAGACAGATGTCTTCACTGCTTCTTACTTTTTAACAAAATTTGTCTCTGCCACAAAGGCTTACAAATCTTTCCCACCTTTGTGCTGTTTACCTGGAGACAACAAAATAATGAATTTAAACATGAAACAGAGCCTATCACTACTCCCTTCTATAATCGTTTTTCTTATTTTTCCTGACACAGTGATTTTATCTTCATTTGTGTCCCTCAATATGGATGTTTCTTTTACTTCACATGCAGTATTTAGCATTGGCAGCATCAACCCTACTGTTTGAAAAGCTCTTGGAATTTGAAGCAAAGCCACAGTCAGAGTTGACTTTGGCAGTTGTGTGTTTCAGACAGCAGCTCTCTCCAGTTTCCCTAAAGGTGTCTAGGGCACCGAGATGAGACCATGTCCTGAACAAGACACAGACCTCTCAATAGATGTGATGCATGCTCAGAGACAGTCTAAACACCAGACGCTTTTAAACTGAAGCAAATGAAGTATCTAAAGTGGCTCCCTAAAAACCAATCATTGCCTCACAGCTTCTGGAATTTGCCAAGTAAAGCAACTAGTGCTTGTCTTGAATAGGATATGCCTAGGTAATTTTCTGGTACTTTTGAGAGAGGGAACGATGCCATCATTTCATTAGGAAAGTTTCTGGGTTTTTCTTATTGGGATGCTGTAGAATGGGAGTTATGGATAAGTATTGTCAAGTATACTAATTAGCTAATACTTTGGATTCCCTCCAATCAGATTTCTTTGTAATCTGTGTATACATGTTTGTGAATAATCATATTTGCCTTTCCATCCTGACAGCACAGAGAAACCTGAGTCTTTTCAAAAGGTCTTCTAAAGGGGTTACAAGTCACCCATAGGATCCTGTAGGGTCCTGCAGGGAGCTTCTGATGGACGCCACTGCTCAGGGCTCCTGCAATCACTGCAGCCCCCTGTGCTTCTCTTCCTCCCAAACCTTTCCAGGTGCCCTCTGATGCTTTTGTCCACAATCAACAAATTCTACTACCCTTTCTCCCACTTTCTGGAACTCTTCGTTCCATTTTTACTTTAACTGAAACCCGGTTCTCCCTGAGGACCCTTCCTCTTGCATCTTTTTCAAGTGAATGCTGCTCCTTCTCACAATCACCCATATCGGCCCTGGCAGTAAAACTCACATCTTTTGGTTCCCCAGTGTCAACTCTGAGCTCCCATTCTTCTACTCCCCTGAAAAACATCCCGGTACCCTGATGCTCATAACCTTCTTTCACATGATTGCTTCTGATTGTCTGGTCAGTCTCTGTTGGGTGATGTACATTTTGGTATCTGGCTCACAGAATTTCTCTCTGTCCCAGATCATGTCACTGCACTGACTTCAGAGCTTATAGAGATTGCCATCCAAGACAATATTCTTGACCTCCTCGATGTCACAGTCTTAAAACTGTGAGTATCAGCCCCTGTCCACAATGTAGACACTCTATCATTCTGGATTCCATAACAGGAATTACCAACTGTAATCAGTTCAGTTCAGTTCAGTCGCTCAGTCGTGTCCAACTCTGCGACCCCATGAATCGCAGCACGCCAGACCTCCCTGTCCATCCCCATCTCCCGGAGTTCACTCAGACTCACGTCCATCAAGTCCGTGATGCCATCCAGCCATCTCATCCTGGGTTGTCCCCTTCTCCTCCTGCCCCCAATCCCTCCCAGCATCAGAGTCTTTTCCAGTGAGTCAGCTCTTCGCATGAGGTGGCCAAAGTACTGGAGTTTCAGCTTTAGCATCATTCCTTCCAAAAGAAATCCCAGGGCTGATCTCCTTCAGAATGGACTGGTTGGATCTCCTTGCAGTCCAAGGGACTCTCAAGAGTCTTCTCCAACACCACAGTTCAAAAGCATCAATTCTTCGGCACTCAGCCTTCTTCACAGTCCAACTCTCACATCCATACATGACCACAGGAAAAACCATAGCCTTGACTAGACGGACCTTAGTCGCTAAAGTAATGTCTCTGCTTTTCAATATACTGTCTAGGTTGGTCATAACTTTTCTTCCAAGGAGTAAGCGTCTTTTAATTTAATGGCTGCAGTCACCATCTGCAGTGGTTTACCGGAGCCCAAAAAATTAAAGTCTGACACTGTTTCTCCATCTATTTGCCATGAAGTGATGGGACTGGATGCCATGATCTTTGTTTTCTGAATGTTGAGCTATAAGCCAACTTTTTCAGTCTCCTCTTTCACTTTTCATCAAGAGGCTTTTTAGTTCCTCTTCACTTTCTGCCATAAGGGTGGTGTCATCTGCGTATCTGAGGTTATTGATATTTCTCCCGGCAGTCTTGACAGCCTTTCTCATGATGTACTCTGCATATAAGTTAAATAAGCAGGGTGACAATATACATCCTTGACGTACTCCTTTTCCTGTTTGGAACCAGTCTGTTGTTCCATGTCCAGTTCTAACTGTTGCTTCCTGACCTGCATACAGATTCCTCAAGAGGCAGGTCAGGTGGTCTGGTATTCCCATCTCTTGAAGAATTTTCCACTGTTTATTGTGATCCACACAGTTAAAGGCTTTGGCATAGTCAATAAAGCAGAAATAGATGTTTTTCTGGAACTCTCTTGTTTTCTCCATGATCCAGCGCGATGTTGGCAATTTGATCTCTGGTTCCTCTGCCTTTTCTAAAACCAGCTTGAACATCAGGGAGTTCACGGTTCACGTATTGCTGAAGCCTGGCTTGGAGAATTTTGAGCATTACTTTACTAGCATGTGAGATGAGCGCAATTGTGTGGTAGTTTGGGCATTCTTCTGCATTGCCTTTCTTTGGAATTGGAATGAAAACTGACCTTTTCCAGTCCTGTGGCCACTGCTGAGTTCTCCAAATTTGCTGGCATATTGAGTGCAGCACTTTCACAGCATCATCTTTCAGGATTTGAAACAGCTCAACTGGAATGCCATCACCTCCACTAACTTTGTTCATAGTGATGCTTTCTAAGGCCCACTTGACTTCACATTCCAAGATGTCTGGCTCTAGATTACAGTTATCACATGCCAGGACACTGAGCCATCACCTCTAGATTGATTGTTTCATTTAATTCTGAATCCAACCCTGAAAGGTAGAGACCATAATAACTCCCATTTTACTAAGAGGGAAACCAAGGCTCTGACTGTTTAAGTAAATTGTTTAAAGCCATACAGTAAGTAAATGACAGAACTAGCGTTAAAAATAAAAAATGTTTGCTTTTAAAAGTTCAAGATTTTAATTCCCACAGTGTTAACAGTCTGCTTCTTGATCCTACCTCTCTCTCTCTCCTTCCTTCATTTGGTGCTGTCTTACCTGACCCTGAATCTCATGGTGAACACTAAGAGCTCCCAGGCCTGCCTGCGTCTCTCAACATGTTACCTTCTCTCTTTTTCATTTTCTTTCCTGGTAGGTCTAGATTCTGTGAAGTGTCATTGAACTGTGCTCTTTGCTGTGTTATCCCACCTTCTCTCTTGTTGTTCTCCCTTCACATCTCTAACCCACGAAAGAATGTCTAATCACAGAGAGGATCTAATCCACTCCTCATATGGGTTGCCAAGCACTTGAGGAAGAAAAAAACAACACTCAAACTGTAAAAGATGTAGGTCTTGCTCCCCTAAATTAGTGTATACCAAAAGTGACTAATCTGCCTAATAAATTCGTTTCTAATTTAAACTCCCAGTTCACTGGGCAAGAAAAATTGTGTCTCTTTAAATATCTCTTTAAAGACTATACCTAAGTCACTTTAGGTATCTTTCCTCTTCTCCTGATTCTATCACATTTTCAAGGGGCTCACACATGCTAAAGTCCGTGGGATGGGAAAGGGAGAAGAGAACCTTTCCTTGGAATATTCAGAAACCCACGCTGGGATCCACTGAGATATCTTCATTCAGGGTGACTTCTGGCAGTTGTGGCAGCGCCCTGCTCACCCTGCCTCATTCCTGCTCCAAAGCCTCTACAGCTCTGTCACCCCTGGGCCATTTATCCATGGTAGGCTGTGGCACCAGAGGACCCAGTGACACCCAGCATGACATGGGTAGATCAGCAGTGGGTAGGTGATGTGTCTATGCACACAAGTACTAAGCCGACTCAGAGCGCCCCTCCCACTGTGCTGCCAACTGTGTCCCTCATTCCACTCCTCTAGACCTTTGGACCTTGGTGCTCTTCAGATACCTGCAGGCACCATCTGTTTTAGTTTATCTATGTCAGTCCCTCAGTGAACCGGTTGCTAGTAATGGTTTTTTGTTTTTTTTTTCAAGTGGTTCTGTTTGTCTTTAATTCCCTAACCTCCACACGTTCACCTGTACGGAATGTCCTCATCCTTTGACATAACCTTAGAGCTCAATTTCCAGACCCCCTGAAACAGGATCATTGCTATCTTAAATGTTTCCATCAGCTCTTATCATGCTGCCTTATGAACACCTGTCCATTTGTCTACATCCACCTTCTTAACTATCCTAGGAGCTAGGCATCATGTGGGTCTTGATTATCATTAAGTCCTTTCAGAGAGTAGCAGATAGAAACCCAGTAATTTACATTCCTTTTTTTTTCAACTACACAAAGTGTAAGAGAAAAATGGTCTTAATTTTTACATAAGCTTCCATATATTTAATGAAAAACTTGTTTCTTGTTTCTGTTGAAACATGTTTTTCAGAAAATTGGTATGTAAATTTCTGTCATAGAACTTATATACTTAATATTCTTAAAACAGCAATAAGATATACTTTAGAATAGTTAAAAATAAAAGATTGATGCTAAATATTACCAAGGATTGATGAGGATGTGGAATCACTGTAACTTTCATACATTGCTGGTATATAAATTAGTATAATCATTTCAGAAAATTATATGACTCATCTACTAAAACTGAGTATTTGCATACCCATTAATGAGTAGTTCCCAATGGGCTTTCTTGATGGCTCAGTTGTAAAGAATCCACCTGAAATGCAGGAGACTCAGGTTCGATCCCTGGCTGGGGGAGATCCCCTGGAGAAGGAAATGGCAACCCACTCCAGTATTCTTTCCTGGAAAATCCCATGGACAGAGGAACCTGGTAGGCTATGGTTCATGGGGTCACAAAAACTCAGATACAACTTAGTGACTAAACCACCACCACCATATGTGCCAAAAGATGTGGATGATAATGTTCATAGGAACATTGCTTGTATTGTGGCCATACTGGAAACAATGCAATTGTACATCCACATGTAATAGGTGAATGAAATAGGGTATGTTCATGAAATGCTATGAAATGCTATGCTGCAACAGGAATGAATGGACAGTCAGTTCAGTTCAGTCACTCAGTCATGTCGGACTCTTTGGGACCTCATGAATCGCAGCATGCCAGGCCTCCCTGTCCACCACCAACTCCTGAGTTCACCCAAACCCATGTCCATCGAGTTGGTGATGCCATCCAACCATCTCATCCTCTGTCGTCCCCTTCTCCTCCTGCCCTCAATCTTTCCCAGCATCAGGGGCTTTTCCAGTGAGTCAGCTCTTCGCATCAGGTGGCCAAAGTATTGGAGTTTCAGCTTCAGCATCAGTCCTTCCAATGAACACCCAGGGCTGATCTCCTTTAGAATGGACTGGTTGGATCTCCTTGCAGTCCAAGGGACTCTCAAGAGTCTTCTCTAACACCACAGTTCTAAAGCATCAATTCTTCTGTGCTCAGCTTTCTTTATAGTCCAACTCTCACATCCATACATGACCACTGGAAAAACCATAGCCTTGACTAGATGGACCTTTGTTGGCAAAGTAATGTCTCTGCTTTTTAATATGCTATCTAGGTTGGTCATAACTTTCCTTCCAAGGAGTAAGCGTCTTTTAATTTCATGGCTGCAATCACCATCTGCAGTGATTTTGGAGCCCAGAAAAATAGTAAGCCACTGTTTCCCCTTCTATTTGCCATGAAGTGATGGAACCAGATGCCATGATCTTAGTTTTCTGAATGTTGAGCTTTAAGCCAAGTTTTTCACTCTCTTCTTTCACTTTCATCAAGAGGCTCTTTAGTTCTTCTTCACTTTCTGCCATAAGGGTGGTGTCATCTGCATATCTGAGGTTATTGATATTTCTCCTGGCAATCTTGATTCCAGCTTGTGCTCCCTCCAGCCCAGCGTTTCTCATGATGTACTTTGCATATAAGAATGGACAGTAGCTATACACATAAACATAGCTGACTCTTGCAGCCATTTTCATTTATGTGACGTTCACTAACAGACAAAACTAACCTATGGTATCAAAAGTGAAGAGAGTATTAACCTTGAAGAAGGAGTTGTGATTGTGAAAGGGCAGGAAAGGAAAATTCTGGGGTGCTAGAATGTTCTGTCTCCTGACCTGGATGGTAGTTTATGGTACATTCACTTTGTGATCGCTTATATTTTGTGATTTGTGAATATTTCTCTGTGTGTGTTATACCTCAATAAAAATATTTTTAAAAATTCAAGCTGATGATTACATATCAGAGTGCCAGAGATATTACTGTACAGAAGTTAGAGGAGGTTGCCTTTACCATGTTCTTTATACAAGTTTTACCAGTGTAAGTTCATTGCTCTCCTTTGCAAACTCCACAGGACTCTATAATTGAAGTTGTAACATAATTGCAATGTAAGCAGGAAAGCATTATACTAACACAGGTTTCTTATTGTTTTTGATTCCTTGGCTGATTTGGCATGTCCTATAAACTTCTCATAAAAATGTTCTTAAATGCACAAAATAAGATTAATTCCCCAAAGGTTATAAAGGAAAACCCATTGTAGAAGAATTAGCAAAATATTAAAAATGGACTTTTACTAACACATTAAATAACATGATAGTGCTTTTTAAATACAACCAAGTCAAAATTTACTTTTAAAAGACAAAGTAAAGGCTATTTACACATTCCAGTGCAACATTAACCCCCTGTCCTGGTGGCTCAGATGGTAAAGAATCTCCCCACAGTGTGGGAGACCCAGGTTCAATCCCTGGGTCAGGAAGATCCCCTGGATAAGTGAATGGTTACCCACTCCAGTGTTCTTCCTTGAAGAATCCCATGGACAGAGGAGCCTGGTGGGCTATAGCCTATGGGATTGCAACGAGTTGGACACAACTGAGCTACTAACACTTTCAAAGACACAGATATTTGTGTTTACAGGGAGTTAAGAAATCTCATTTGAACTATCCAGTCAAACATCCAATCCTGGGTCACTAGGATGAGGATTTGCTACCATTTGGCAACGGAAAGACTGACTACTCAGTGCCATGTAGTTGTCCAGGCCTACAGGATGAGCAGCTGTAGGTAGAAAGATCACAATCACATATGATCTCCTGGCAGATGTAATAAGCCATAACTTTAAGCAGTAGTGAGGAAAAAGACAAATTTGAAGATACGTTAACAGCTGTAAAATATTACATGTAGTATCTTTTTGTGTATGATATAAAACATCTTTGGTTTCTATTGGTCTGTGAAGTCACAGGTACTGCTGGTACTTCCATGGTTTGTTGTCCGTATGTATAATGAAAGTAATGCTCCATGTTCAAAAGTCCCAGGTGCTTGATGGTGCATTTAGAGATTTCTAGCACCCTGGGCTTTTATAGAGAGTGAGCCCTGGTGGGCAGGTTTGGGGCTCAGTCTTTGTCAAATGCTGCTTGTAACAGTTTTGGTGTGCAGAATCAACAGTAAATGGTATACAAGGGAATGGGAAGAGAAAGTGATGCTACATTTTAGTTAGAGGTTAGAAAAGTAAAATTAAGACTGAAGTAAGGCTGTAATTTTTTCTCATCCAAGTTATGAGTTCCCTGAATTGTATCTGGGGTCAGAACTGCTATTCTAAAGTAAAGGTGTGAATTCCTTGAAGAGGAATTGACTTTGTGTTGACTTTCCTTAAAGAGAAAGGTTGTAGGAAAGAGGCGATACAAGAAGTTTTCAATAATCACAAGTGACACTTCAGGCTTTTTTTGTAGACAAAATGAAGAACTTAGGTCAAGATTAAAGGGAAAACAAACATTTCATATGCTCAGAGCCCTCAGGAGAGTTAAACTTCAGAAAAAGAAGTCAGTGGCCCTGTTCCTTCATTCTTTATGCTAGAGCAGCTCTATGGGTCAGGACACTCAGGAGCATAAACTGATGAATAGAAACATTTATTTTTTATTTTTCTTAGATGAGGCCTCTTCACATAAATGAAGACTACAGTATAAGATTTCAAAACTTCCTTCAAGTCTCAGCTCAGCCTCCATGTAAGCCTTCTCATGGAGCCCTTGTATGCACAGAGTGCCTCCAACTTCCCTCTGTGTAGCACTTACCACCTTGATAATACTTTTTAAATTTATTTCCTTTCAATTGAAAGATAATTTATTTACAATGTTGTGTTGGTTTCTACCATACACACCTTGATAATGTTTGGTTGAGGATTTGTTCTTTAATTTCACCAGGTTCTAAGCTACACACAGACAAAGACAAATATCTGTCTTATTCATTGCTTTATCCCTAGCAATTGGCATAGTGTCTGGTATGTGGCAGGCACTCACCAAATACTTGCAGAGCAAACAAGTAAACAAACAAGTTATCAAATGCTCTTTGGAACCCTCTCTCTCCTGTTTGTTAATCAGGGTAAAAGAATCACAGGGAAAGGAATGAACCACAGCCCCATGTTTACAGCACAGTGGGAGTTTCGATTCACAAACAGCACTGACTTAATGCAGAATGACTACTCGTAACAAGGGCTTTCAAAAAATTAGAGGTTGGAACATCAACACATCAAGCAGGCACGACAACTTCATTGATGGAAGTGCCACAGAATTGAAAGTAAAAATGCCTCTTCTTTGATTTCCACAAGACTCTTAATCCTGTTGAGTTTTTCCTCAGTTTTACCTAAGAGATAGAAATTTTTATTATCCTGAATAAGTAGGTAACTAAGTTAATAAAATGTAGAACTGCATTTTGATGAAAGTAGCTATTTTCAAAGGGTCACTGAGAATTGCATTGCTGAGTGAATTAAATTCACTGTAGAAGGAGATCGACTGTGACTAATCTGAGTCTATTTTACCCAACATTATTCCTTGATTTATTTGTCCCAACTCCACCAGACAAAATCAGCTTTCCTCCTGAGTGATTGTGATTCATGTTTTAATGCAAAAAGATTTCTTTGTATTCCAAATGAGTAGCTTGTGTAAGGGATGGGATCTTTTTTTTTTTTTTCCACCCCTGCTGGTATTAACCAGTAGACAAGATTTGTGGCCTTAATACATAAGGCCATGTTGTTGCATGTTGTAAAATATGTATTTTTATAACACTACATGAATTAGGACAAGGGAGAATGACCCTAGGCACTATTCTTACCTTTAATTTTATCTTGCAACTTCATTGTTTGATATTCCTTTTATAATTTTATTGCTTGATTCTCATTTTAGATGAACTGGACCTATGCCCTCAATCCTTAAAGAAGAGCAAACATTTGCTGCCGTATACTTGCAGTGTTGTTTACCATCATGAGCCAAGAATAAAGTCAAAAGGTAACTGACCTTCCCATCCACCTGCTGCCACAAAGAACTCCACAGTTTGAATTAAACAAATATTTCCTGTGGCAGGTATTCTTCAAAATATGAAAAGCCAGTAATGAATAACTCTGCCTTGCAAGGAAGCTTATTTTCTGATCAGAGAAATACATTTATATATTGTGTAAAATTCATGAAGATGAGAAATATGTACCAAAGGAAAACAAGTAACGTTTGCCGCCATCTGGGGGAGTTGTGACTGGTGGTACCCCACATGGAAAACATTTCTTGATTCAGGCATTTCCCATGATCCATGAGGCTGGTTTCTGAGAGCTCCTTTGAATACTTAGTTGTTCAAATGCTAGTATTAGTCACTCAGTCATGTCTGACTCTTTGTGACCCCATGGACTGTAGCTCACCAGGCTCCTCTGTCCATGGAATTCTCCAGGCAAGAATACTGGAGTGGGTAGCCATTCCCTTCTCCAGAGGATCTTTCTGGACTCAGGATCAAACTCAGGTCTCCTGCATTGCAGGCAGATTCTTTACCATCTAAGCCACACAGAGTGGCTAGACAGAGTCAAATGTTAAATCAGGTCCAAAACTTCCCAAAAGAGGATCTTGGTCATACATGCAATTACTCCAGGGCTATACTTCCATATAGATATTCTTCTGTGGGAGAACACCAGCTAATTGCAGTTGGGCTTTATTTTTAACTTAGCAAAACCTTGCAAACTCTACTACCTGCTCTGTTGGTCTCCAGAATTAACAGGTTTCCTCTCAGGTAGCAATAAGCAACTCCATTACACTCATCACATCACTGAAATATTATGCAGCATCAAGTTAGCTGCTTTTCCTCTAGCTGAAATGACTTCCTTTTGCGGAAGGAATTTGGACGAGAGGTACCATTCGTCTCCTGTTGGTGCTCTTGGTCCTAGTCTGTGGTTCAGTTGTTAGTCATGTCCGACTCTTTGTGACACCACAGACTGCAGCATGCCAGGCGCTAGTCTAGGCTCCCTTTAGTCCTGAGACAGCTATATATCAGGAACATATCCACTTAGCTATTTATAGAATTATTTTCACCAACTTGTGCCTTCATATATTCCTCAAGGTTTTATTCAGGATTGTTTCAAGAAACAACCGAGCGGTTTCTTGTTTTTACTTCTGTTGCTATTTTATAAAGTGAATGCTAACAGTTAATTTTTGTAAAACAACACTCCCTGTATAAAAGTTCCACTAAGAAATCTATTTTAGAATTTATTAGCAGGAAAAACAGTTTAAGCCAAAACTTTGTTTCCTCAGAAAAAAAGAAACTGTTTTGCTTCCACTTCTTTTAATGTACATTGTGATACCATATTTGCTTTTTTTAAAAGATAACTCCTAGAAGGCTCAGAATTAAATTTAAGGTACAATTATAGTAATTATATTGAACCTTACATCTAATACATTTTGATATACTTTTCATTGGTTTCTATTTTTCATCTTCTATTGTGTTACCCAGGTATATATCAGAAACAATTCTTACCAAATTATGTTGGAAAGAAATTGTCTATTTTACTCCCAACTGACAACCTCCCACCCCAGACTGAAGGGACATGTATTTATTTAATGTATGGAAGAGAGCCTGGCTATTCTGGGTACTAACTGGATAAATATTGTATGGACAAGGTCTGTAATCAATGCATAAATCTGTGTGTCCATGGAGGCTTGCTTTTCAAGATGGTATAAATGAATTAGAAACCCAAGAAAAGGAAGTAGAAAATTAGAGTGCTGAGGGGACTAAGAACATGTGCAAAGCCAGTAACACATGTCACACTTATGTAACTTACTAGAATTACAAAAGAGTGAACCCGAAGACAGCTTTCATTCAGAAAGAACTTTAGCCACTTTTAAATAGCAAAGGACAGGATGACAGATTGTATGTGTAGATGCTTATGTGTGTGCAGCTGTGTGCATTCTCATACGTGTGTATGTTTTTAGAAGATTAGAGGATGTTTAGAGAAAAAACAAAACGGTAAAATACAGCATTTTTATGACACATACCTATTCAGAGTGAGTTCATGTGCATGCAGGCTCAGTTGTGTCCAACTTTTGCAACCCCATGGAGTATAAGCCAGCTAGGCTCCTCTGTCCATGAAATTTTTCAGTAATTTTTAAGATTGCTGGTGTGGGTTGCCATTTACTACTCTGGGGGATCTTCCCAACCCAGGGATTGAACCCATATCTCCTGCATTGGCAGACAAATTATTTACCACTGCACCACCTAGGAAACCCATTAAGAGTGAAGGATACCAAAAATTAATTCTGTTCCACATAAGAAATTGTTCAGTCATTCAGTCATATCGGACTCCTTGCAACCCCATGGACTGCAGCACACCAGGTTTCCCAGGCCTTCACCATCTCCCAGAGTTTGCTCAAATTCATGTCCATTGAGTCAGTGATGCCATCCAACCATCTCATCCTCTGTGGCCTGCTTTTCCTCCTGTCTTCAATCTTTCCCACCATCAAGGTCTTTTCCAGTGAGTCAGCTCTTCACATCAGGTGGCCAAAGTATTGGAGCTTCAGCATCAGTTCTTCCAATGAATATACAGGATTGATGTCTTTTAGGATTGACTGGTTTGGCATCCTTATGGTCCAAGGGACTCTCAAGAGTCTTCTCCAACATCATAGTTTAAAAGCATCAATTCTTCTGTGCTCGGCCTACTTTATGGTCCAGCTCTCGATCCATATATGACTACTGGAAAAACCATAGCTTTGACTAGATGGATCTTTGTTGGCAAAGTAATGTCTCTGCTTTTTAATATGCTGTCTAGATTGGTCATAGCTTTTCTTCCGAGGAGCAAGTGTCTTTTGATTTCATGGCTGCAGTCACCATCTGCAATGATTTTGGAGCCCAAGAAAATAAAGTCTGTCACTGTTTCTACTTTTTCCTTATCTGTTTCTCATGAAGTGATGGGACCAGATGCCATGATCTTCCTTTTTTGAATGTTGAGTTTTAAGCCAGCTTTTTCACTTTCATTTTTCACCTTCATCAAGAGACTCTTTAGTTCCTCTTGTCTTTCTGCCATTAAAATGGTATCATCTATATATTTGAGGTTATTGATATTTCTCCCAGCAATCTTGATTCCAGCTTGTGATTCATCCAGCCTGACATTTTGCATGATGTACTCTGCATGTAAGTTACATAAGCAGGGTGACAATATACAGCCTTGACGTACTGCTTTCCCAATTTGAAACCAGTCCATTGTTCCATGTCCGGTTCTAACTGTTCCTTCTTGACCTGCATACAGACTTCTCAGGAGGCAGGTAAGGTGATCTGGTGTTCCCACCTCTTTAAGAATTTTCCACAGTTTGTTGTGATCCACACAGTTAAAGGCTTTGGCATAGTCAATGAAGCAGAAGTAGATGTTTTTCTGGATTTCTCTTGTGTTTTTTCTATGATCCAACAGATGTTGGCAATTTGATCTCTGGCTCCTCTGCCTTTTCTAAATCCAGCCTGTACATCTGGAAGTTCTCAATTCATGTACTGTTGAAGCATAGTTTGAAGGATTTTGAACATTACCTTACTGGCATGTGAAATGAGTGCAGTTTGACTCTTAGGCAACTATCTGTGTTTTTCCCTTCTGGATACCTGACAAGAAAAAGTGTCATCTGTGTTATTAGGAAGCCATTGCTTCTGGTAAAAATGACCTTAGATTGGTAAATTACATCTGGACTGAAAGAATTATAAAAATCTAATAGTGTACCGAAACTCTGGGCCTCTATGGACATGATGACACTTACATTTTGACATGTCCCTTGGAAGACCTATGGAATTGTTCTAGAAATCCAGGGTCTCATGGGGCAGGAGGCTTTTAAGCCAGTGTAGTTCATCCCATTGCACCTGAACTGTCACCTTAGGTGACCCAGATGGCCTTAACATACCCTTCAGCTTCACTAAACTTCTGACAGATTTCTTCCTGAAAATAGGCCCGTGACCTCCGTTTTCTTAGAGCATTAACCTCAGAAAACTTGTAAATTCTTTGTCCCTTTGAAATGTAAATCTTCCACAACCCAAGAATGTCTTTTTCGAGGACCTAGAAGCCCTTCCTTTGAGATGTAATCATCAAGGATAGGTCCCCTCTCCCCTGTCTGTTTGGCAGATTAGGAGCCTAACTTCAGTAAGCAAGAAGGGGCAGTTAGCAAGCAAAGGTGGCATAATCATATCAAATAAATTCCCGGTTAAGAAGCTCTAGTACTTTCCCTTTAACTCACCCCAGTATTTGAAAATCTTTTCACCTTTTGTTTCAGGGAAGCTACATTCAACAACTCTCTCCCCTACTGCAGTAGTCTTGAATAAAGTCTTCCTTTATTCAGCAAGTCCTCTGTTCAATTCCGTCACTGTTTTTCACAAGTGACCAGTACAGTTTTTCTTTTACAGAGGTGAGCTGAGTGAGCACAGTGGCAGTGCAGACTGCTGCAAGGACTTCAGCTGAAGAAGCAGCCCAGTGCTGCTCTTGAGTGAGTGAAGTCACTCAGTCGTGTCCAACTCTTTGCGACCCCATGGACTGTAGCCCACCAGGCTCCTCTGTCCATGGGATTTTCCAGGCAGTAGTACTGGAGTGGATTGCCATTTCCTTCTCCAGGGGATCTTCCCGACCCAGGGATCAAACCCGGGTCTCCCGCATTGTAGACAGACGCTTCACTGTCTGAGCCACCAGGGAAGTGCTCTTACCTGCTAGTAAATGGGGCTCTTACCTCTTACAGAGTCAGCTGGGGCCAGAAGGCCTCACAGTCTTAAGGCTGTCAGTCTTACGAATCTGAATGTTTAGTTGAACGTTAAGACTCCCCTGATGGTTGGTGCTCTTATGATGACTCTCTTCTACAGTCTTGCTACTGGTTTTATTTTGTCTTCTAATGGACTTTACTTTCAACCAGTAAGGCAGGTTTTAACCAGGAAGTAAAATGTTACGTCCTTACTACCTTCTCCGTAGTTTGCAGCAACCCAGTCTTTTTTGTCGTTGTGTGATCATGAATTACCATTTTATGGCTTTTGAGAAAACTCTCCTGGAACTCATCCTTATAATGCTTGCTTCTACTGGGACTTTGAAGACCAATTCAGGCATTTTAGTTATAAGCAAAATAGCAGCTTATCTAAATGTAAAGGCAATAACTACTATACTGTCACCAAAGAATATGATTTATAAGTAACTGGGTAGAAGGTTAAAAAAAAAAAAAGCCTTCAGGGATTCTGGGATCAGTGAGGCTTGTTTCTACATTTTGGGGGATGGTGATGCAAGTAAAACTGATGGCCTGGCAGCAAGTAAAGAGGCTGTTCTGGACAGTCTGCAGGCTGGGTGGGGTAATCTCATAAAAAATCAAAAAGCCAGTTTCAATTGTTTATGGATTCTTTGAAAAACCTTGAAGATCTAATGTGCACTGTCTCTTTGTATTGTCTGCTAAAGTGTTTTCATTGCTACCTTTCCTTTCATTCCCAAGTCTATACCATTTCCTCATCAGGATTTCTCAGCACATTTAGACAGCCTTGGCTTGGTCAGGATGATAGAAAACATTCCTTCCTGAGGGCTGAATATATTTTTCAAAACAATTATAGACATTCAATTGATCAAGCCAGAAACACGGTTCAAAGATCTATAGACAGAACAGGGGAAAACTAAAGAAGAAAAAAAGGAACTTTTTAACTCATTTTAACCCTTTTAATGATTCTCTAAGTGTAGTTCATATAGTTGAAGGGAAGTGTGTTTTGGACTTGGGGAAATTATTTCAAATATATTCTAACTCTAAAATTAAAGTACATCCAGGAAGATAACGTACTGCTGCAAAACTTTTATACACACTCTATCTAAAGAGCTGTCAAGAATTTATAAATGAATACCACATTGTCTGAAGTTCTTAGAGAATACAGACAGCTTCCTTGGACTAATGCTAGCTGTCAGCTGTTAACGCATAATAATTATGTCTTCACTGATAATTCTTCCAAGAACTTATTTTCTGTATCTTCTTATAATTCTTTTTCTTCTCCACCACCTCCTCCTTTTAACCTTTACTTTTCTGATTTTTATTGTGCAGTCTATGCAAAGATGGATTCTCTGGAATATGAAAGGATTTAATAGATGATAGGATTTGTAGAGACATGGATGGCACATTTAAATCTAGAAGACTGGCATTAGCTTAAGTGAGAAAAATAAGAAAAATCTTTGAAAATATTCCAGACATTTTTACACGTGACAAATGAAGGACTGTGTAATATTGTAGGAGAAATTTAGAGTTAAGCTATGAAGATATGGGACCCTCTCAGAAATTCAGTGAAGTTCAACGACATTCCCAAGCTCAGTGCAAGCATTATGATAGGAATTTGTGATCAAACTGAGTTCCTTACTACAGGAGTCCTCTCTTTGAGAGAAGAGGTAACTTGTAGGCATTTTAACCTAGAACCTAGTTCAGGGTCAGTCAATGACCAGGAAATAGTTACTGAACTGAAGCATGCAGAGTTGCCTTATGGAAATAAAAATGTGCATTACCTAAAGTACTGAGTTACTCATAAGAAAACTGTCATCATGATTAACCAAGAAGTCTTCCCTTGTAGTACCAATAGCCTTTAAAAAAATATATCTCAGCTCTTTCTCTTTAACAGAAGCATCATCTTGATCTGAGAGATGAGAAAAGAAAACTAAAAGTAAAATAATCACTTGAGTCCTTATATTGCACTTAGCAGTCTACAAGGTGCTTTGCGTGTTTCGCCTGACCTTATTCTCACATCATTCTATGAAGATACTATGAAGAAACTGAAGCGCCTACCAGTAAATAATTTTTGCAGAATTGTTGTTGTTTGGTCATTAAGTCATGTCTGACTCTGTGACCCCATGGACCACAGCACATCAGGTTTCCTTGTGCTTCACTATCTCCCAGAGTTTGCTCAAATTCATGTCCACTGAGTCAGTGATGCCATCCAACCATCTCATCCTCTGTTGCCCCCTTCTCCTCCCACCTTCAATCTTTCCCAGCATCAGGGTCTTTTCCAGTGAGTCAGCTCTTTGTATCAGGTGTGGCCAAAGTATTGTAGCTTCAGCTTCAGCATCAGTCCTTCCAAAGAATATTCAGGATTCATCTCCTTTAGGATTGACTGGTTTGATCTTCTTGCTGTCCAGGGGAGTCTCAAGAGTCTTCTCCAGCACCAGAATTTGAAAGCATCAGTTCTTTAGCTCTCAGACTTTTTATGGTCCAACTCTCACATCTGTACATGACTACTGGAAAAACCATAGCTTTGACTCTGCAGATATTTATTGGCAAGGCAATGTCTCTGCTTTTTAATACACTAAGTTTGTCATAGCTTTTCTTCTGAGTAGCAAGTGTCTTTTAATTTTGTGGCTACAGTCATTGTCTGCAGTGATTTTGAAGCCCAAGAAAATAAAATCTGTCATTGTTTCCATGTTTTCCCCACCTGTTTGCCAAGAAATGATGGGACTGGATGCCATGATCTACATTTTTTGAAGGCTGAGTTTTTTGTATAAATTTATTTATTTTAATTAGAGGCTAATTACTTTACAATATTGTATTGGTTTTGCCATACATCAACATGAATCCACCACGGGTGTACACGTGTTCCCCATCCTGAACCCCCCTTCCACCTCCCTCCCCATACCATCCCTCTGGGTCATCCCAGTTTTAAGCCAGCTTTTTCACTCTTCTTTCACCTTCATCAAGAGGCTCTTTAATTCCTCTTCACTTTCTGCCATTAGAATGGTAACATCTGCGTATCTGAGGTTGTTGATATTTCACCCAACAATCTTGATTCCAGCTTATGATTCATCCAGCCTGACATTTCACATGATGTACTCTGTATATAAGTTAAATAAGTGTGGTGACAATATACAGCCTTGACGTACTCTTTCCAAATTTAGAGCCAATCCTTTGTTCGGTGTCCAGTTCTAAATGTTGCTTCTTCCCCTGCATACAGGTTTCCTGGGAGACGGTAAGGTGGTGTGCTATTCCCATCACTTTAAGAATTTTCCACAGTGTAATCCACACAGTCAAAAGCTCTAGCATAGTCAATGAAGCAGAAGTGGATGTTTTTCTGGAATTCCCTTGCTTTTTCTATGATCCAACGGATGTTGGCAATTTGATCTGTAATTTGAAGAATTATAGAGCTAGTAAGGGAAGAAACTAGGATTGTAGCTCTGTTTTCTTTAACTCCAAAGCCCATATTCCTTCCATTGGTTTTCGCTATTTCTGAAAGGTGAAAAAATTACAAACAGACACTAAATACATGCTTCTAATAAGCTAGAAACTTTGACAAGTGCTCTTATTATAAAGTCAATGTATTCAAGACTTCCTGGGAATTGCTCACTGATAAAAAGTAAGGTATACTTTGATTTTCCTAAGTGAGTGATCTGAAGCTGATATGTGAGACAGCTGTTCCTCTCGTTTCCAGATTCCATTTGCAGTATGTGTTATGGCAAAGTATGTGTGAATCTTGACTGAGACTTCCAAATATAGGAGGGTCTGTACACCAACAAAGAATGGAGGAATAGTAAAGAGAATGGAAGTTAAAGCTCTAGGTGTTTTACTCTGTGCAAGATGCCAGTAGTAACCACAGGACTTAATCTTCAAAAGCCATCTTCTGACCTTGAAGCCAATTTTTTTCCCACTCTACTACACCAGTTCCAAGAAGTTGCTAACAGATCTGACAGTTGAGTTGCGCTAGCTCCAGCAGAATCTAGCTGCAAATTTAGGGGCAAGTCTCTAAGCAACAGTGTACTCATCTGTAAAATAGGGATAATGGTAATGATTATCTCATACAGTTTGAGGATTAAATCATTTACTTTGCCAATCATCATGCCTAACAAATAGAAAGCCAGCCAGTCTTTCTATGACACTGCAGCCTAGTATATGTCCCATTTTACATTAGTCTAAATGAAATTAAATAAATCTTCAATTAACATTTGTATGCCAAGGTCGGCTGTATCTCTAAAATCAGTAAAATGTAAGCGTCCTATTCAGTTCAGTTCAGTCACTCAGTCGTGTCCAACTCTGTGACCCCATGAATTACAGCACACCAGGCCTCCCTGTCCATCACCAACTCCCGGAGTTCCTCCATTATATGGAAATAAGGTCCAAATTTTGCTCAGCTTAAAGAAAAAGAAAGTGAGGGGCACGTTCTCCTGTTTCTGTGGCCATAGTGTCGCCCCTTGTGTTATGTGCTGCTCCACACAGCTCAGGTTGCAGGGAGGCCATGTTCTCAGCCTCAGACATCACGATGTCACTGGAGGGCCCAGGCCCAAGCTTCCTAGCCTACAGCCCACATCATCTCTCATGTGCTGTCCCCATCAGAGTTCTGCCAGCTTCGAGGAGCCCAAGGGGCCCAGGTAATGGAGGAGGTCATTGAGATCACTTGATGGCTGTTGACCCGTGATCTGGATCCAAGTAATTGGCGCCTCCTCCCAATCCTTGTGCAGGGGAGTGAATGTATGTTCTGTCCACCACTGTCAACAGTGGGCACCATTGCAAGGATGCAGCCTTTAGACAACAGTGTGGTATGTAGACCACCAGAATGGCATGCGTGACTGACTGCTCATTTTGCGACCGAAAGGCACTCCCTGTTTGTAAGTTCTCTTGCTTATTAGAGCTGCTACCTACCAATCTGGAGTGCTCTGCCTTCTTCTTTGATCTTCCCTTGCCCTCCAAGTATAGGGGCCAATTTCATATTTCAACCAACACCAAGTTGCAGCCTTCACCTCTCCAACCCTAGTTAAGAAGGTTGCCCATCTGGCTCCTTTTCTGTCAGGGACTCTGGAAGTCTCCACACCCTCCTCACTCAAACAGAACCAGGTCCTCCTAATAGCCCAGACTTTGTGAAAGGTGAGGGCACGGTTCTGCAGAGCTGCTTAATGTGAACTTTCCATTTCAAGTTTGAAACCCTGAGACATTATTAATAGACTCCTCCCATTCCTATCTGCCACTCTGTTCTCCGCACTTACCATGAATTAGTAATGCCTGTCAGCACACTGCATTTTGCATACAGCACAGCTGTACATACTTTTTATCATAAAGATTAATTTGGTTTTTGTCCATGTAACATTGGTGTCATGGAGCTCTTTCAATGGAAGTCCAAGTTAGAGCAGTGTATAGACCACATGAAACTCAGTAAAAAGAAAACATTTCTGTAAAGATATGTCTGAGGTTGTTTGTAACACAATATTGCTTAGTAAAGGCTGACTGATACACATATTTCTACTTGTATTTCATAAATATCATCTAGAGTCAGTCAGTGCTAATTACATTTCCCTGAAAACAAAAAAGAAAATTAATATTCTTTCCTGCTTTATTTGTTCAACATTGTTTTTCACACCCCAGGTTTTCCTTATGAATTCTCTTTTCTTTTTGCTGAAATACATGGAAATACATGGTAAGATAATTCTTTCAGAGAAAGTCTATGAATAGTAAACTGAGTTCTTGTCTTAAATTGTTAAGATTTTGCCCCCACACAAGTTTATTTGTACAGAAGTATCTAGGTGCAGAATTACTGCTTCTCAGAACTTTTGAGCTATTGCTTTTTTTGTCTTCTTGAGTTTAACATTGTCAGTGAGAAATCAGATGTCAATCTTGTTTTCATGCATTCCTTAATCTTATATTTTGATTCAGCATTGATTTGGATAGATTTTAGTTTCAGGTAGTTTTTTTATTCTCCTTAAGACTCTTTTTATGTGTGCTCAGTTCCTGTGTGTTTGATAATGTATGCCAGTTGCTGTTATACCTGAAGGATAATGTCACTGTTTTAAATGATTGGATGATACTTTATTTTCTTATGATGTTGTAGATATGCCTTCCTGGACTCATGGCATGAGAAGTAGCTACTGAGAAGTCTGAAGTAACCTAACTTTTCCTCTATAAATAGCTTCCTTTTTTGTTTGGATGACCATATAGGTAAATTTTTTTCTAAGGTGATATCTTCACACAGCTAAATTCACAAACAGGATATAATTTAGTGTCTGTTATATTTTAAACAAATTTTCTTGAGACCTCTGGGAGATAGAGTGATCTTTAGATATGCAGATTAATACTTAGCTACAATTAAAATTTTTTAAAGATTTTTTTGTTGTTGTTTTTGAATGGTTTTTTCAGTTCCATTCATTATAAATTCTGCTTCCAAGCACTAATTATACATGTGATGGCTTTCTGTGTGGCCTTTCATCCTCCACCTCCTCCATATTCATTCCTGTATGTTTATCCTTTTCCATTATTCTTTTTTTATAATTTAATCTAGGCATTCAACATCTACCTGGATGTGATTTAAGTCATCTTTATCTTATTTTTATTTGTTTTTAATGTATCTTTTTTCTCTTTGTGTATTTCTTTTTCATTTTATTGCTACACTCAACTAGCTCACCTTTTCTCTTCTGCTGTCTTAGGAACTCATTTCTCTCTTCTATGAGCTTTTGTTTTATGGACAGATAATTTGTTTGAAATTTATTGGAGGCCATGGAGGATTATATGTCTGAACTCCTACTCTATTGGGCAACTGTTCTTACAATGTATTTTCTTTACCTGCCTGCGTTATATTTTCCCTCCCTACTTGTGGAGTGTCACTGCATATTTAAATTTTTTGTTCTTCTTTTAATTGATCAAATTGTTTGAAGAATATACTGGATAACTGCATAGAGGTGGGAGTGATATGAGTTGGAATGCTGTAGGTTTAGATTTCTCATCTTAAAAACACTCTTGGAAGACCTGTGATTTCCTCTGCCCTGGGACGCCTCTGATTTCAGCTGAGTGTCCTAGCGGTCTTTATGACATATAAAGTCTTTTATGTCACAGCTCTGCCACTGAGGTCTGGTGGTATGTAAAACTGTTTCTCCTCTTGCCTTAGTCCTATTTTATCTGTCCATGAACTGTTCGGGTTGTAGACCAGAAAAACGACTTGTCAGCACAGTCATTCATTCTGTCCCACATTCCCTGTGTCCCTGCCAAGTTGACAGTCCCTGTTACTTTTGTTGGCCTTCTCATCCTTCCAGATCCTGTTACTCATTTAGGACAGAGTCATTTTCTTTTAGACAAGCGTTTCTTGTTCACAGTGTAAGCCAATGTGCACCTGTTCTTAAAATACTCCCTTGTCTTAGTCTAGATTTCCCAGTATGGCAAATATACCTCATATTTGTATAATTTAATTAAAGATGACAGTTTTTGGTGGGTCTCATGGAGTTGGGAATACATTAAAAAAAACAAAAAACAAAAAAAAAACACTTTTCTCCATTATCTTTAACTGAAATACCAAAACAGTTTTTAAAAGGTTGAATTGACATGATTAAAGCTCTCTCCTAATAATTCTCATTGATATAAATTATAGAGATGTTCAAAGTATAGAATCAGCAGAATTTGCTGATACACAGAATATAGAATCTGAGGAAATGAGAGGAATCAAAGACTATCATTACATTTTCTTGACTTGAGATACTAGGATGATGATGGTGTCAGTCTTTTGATGTTGAAGACAGGAAAACCAGGCTGCCATGGAGAGTGTATTAGAGGTTCTCTCCTGATGTATTATCACTGAGGAATGTCTGATATATCCAAGGGGGGATTTCTTTTAGATATGAGTCTGGAGCTTGGGGAAGAGGTGGATTAGCCTAAAGTAGATTAGCCTAAATACAGTAATTAGAGCCTGAAAGATGGATAAACTGATCATGGAGGTTATATAAATAGTGAAGAATAGAAGCCAAGCTCTGAGATATTCTTATCTATAAATCAGGTACTAGAGAAAGAGGAAAGGAGGCTGAGGTTGGAGGGAAAACAAAGAGAGTACAGTGTCTCTACAGGAAAGAGGTAGTATGATTTTGAGAGGATAGTTGATTGTATTAAATGAGTCTGAAAGGTGGAGTAGAATGAAGAAAGAGAGTTGGATTTGGCAACATGGAACTCACCAGTGACCCTGACAAAAGCAGTCTCAGTGTGTTGTTGGTAAGAAGCCAGATTGCAGTGGCTTGAATTAATGAGATAGGTGGAAGTGAGGAAGCAGAGGGAAAGTAGATAACATTTTTAAGAGGTTTATCTGTGATTGGCAGTTGACAAATAGCTGGTAAGTTGTGACATCAAGCTTTGCTGTTCATTTGGTTTTAATATGAAAGTTACTAGAGCATGTTTGTGTTCTACTAGAAATGACACATAGAGGGGAAGAGATTAATCATGCAAGAGAGGGATGGATGAATGACATTGTATAGTCTTTGGAAGACAAGAGGGAATTTGATCCAGAGCGAAATTCTGTCAGTGGACAGAAGCACAGTCAGATCATTTGCTGAAACAGGATAGAAGAGAAAATATGGATGTTAATGTTAGAAGTTTCTCAAATTTGATGATGGTAAGATGAAATTTCTTTTTGATGGCTTCTGCTTCTCAGTGAAATTTGAGAGGAGGTCATCAGTACTCTTGCCTGGAAAATCCCATGGATGGAGGAGCCTGGTGGGCTGCAGTCCATGGGGTCACTAAGAGTCTGGCACGACTGAGCGACTTCACTTTCACTTTTCACTTGCATGCATTAGAGAAGGAAATGGCAACCTACTCCAGTGTTCTTGCCTGGAGAATCCCAGGGACGGGGGAGCCTGGTGGGCTGCCGTCTATGGGGTCACGCAGAGTCGGACACGACTGAAGCGACTTAGCAGCAGCAGCAGCAGCAGCAGCATCAGTATGCTGAGGGAGAACCATTTTGAGAGCCTTGAAACAATAAAGATGTTAGAAACCCTCTCATTGTTACAACCTCAAACCAGCTGCCCTGTTAAACATGTTATATTTAAATGATTATTTTATATTCAGTGATTTTTCTGGAAAATAGTTAACAAAACTATAAAGCAAGACTAAATGCCTACCTATACATTGCGTTGAGTTAGTGCCTCTTAGTGTACCACTTTTACAGGTTTAAAAACTTGAGCCATGTGGATTTTAAATAATTTGCTCAGCGTGATATAACTGAGAGGTGAGGGAACTCAAAGTCAGTCCAAACTGGTCTTAGAGCCTGTGCTGCTAATCACCACATAGAGCGCCTCTAGTCATCACTGCGTTTAAATCACCACCCTCACACATACAATGAAAAATGTTGGGTTTTTTTTTCTCATTATTGACTTTACCTCTGTTTCAAAAGTTCATGTGACTCACTCAAAGAAAAAGTTTATTTAGATATTCTGGGTAGAACGAATACCTCATTTCTATACTGCTGAGGTCAAGAGTTAGAAATAAAACTATACATTCTCACCTTAGCATTTTCCATGGACATTAAAAGTTTTTATTTTTAATCTTTAATAAATAATCCATGATGAAATAACTAGAAATTTGACAGAACTCTGTAACTTACAGGGTTCATTTGTCTTCATGAATAATCTCGTCTCTCAATCTGGTGTTAATATTTGCCTTTATGAACATGTTAATTTTTTCATTCAGTGGTTTTCTTTCACTTTTTTTAATAAGACAAAAACAAGAATTCAGACATTTGACAGAGTATATAATGCAGAGAAGAACAAAAAGATACTGTCTTGGCACTGAGTTAATGAAATTGTTATTCAAAAAACCGTGAAAGGTGTTGGAATAATGTGGGTGTGTTATTCATGAATCCTGTTTAATTTTTGTTTTTCTTTGCTTAAGAGTGCTATCTACGATTGGAATGTGAAAAGTTTGATGCTTCAGCTGCTAAAGATAATTTAAGAGCAGAGAGCAGATCTTCAAGTAAAGAGGGGAAATGCAGTACAAAGGAAGAAATCATTAACATGGGAAGGATAAAATAAGGAAACTGACAAAAGTTTCTGTGATTCCTGAATTTTATTACAAAATTCTGTGGAAGAGGCTTAAACTATTACTCTATTTTATGAAAGAGGAAAATAAAACCTCATATACATACCTATAATTTGTATTGGATACTCCAAATATTTATAATTTGGAGTAAATAGTATATTAATGACGTGTAGCACTTAAAATGTACGTCTCTCTCATTATTTTTCTAACATTCATTTTGCTTTTGATTCACAAAGTGTTGGTTATGGATAGGTTACTATACTAAAATTAATACTTGAAATTCATACCTGCAGTGGGAAAAATACAAAGATAATAATTAAAATGCAAATTTAACTAGAAGAATTTAACTATGGAAGTAAACTCATCCTGGAATTTCAATGATACTTTGATGTATTACTCAGTTTTTAAGACTGTCTTTTGCTGAGGAGAGAGTAGACATTCGGCCACACGTGTGGAGAACAGAGAGCAAGTTAAGAGTGCTTTATTAAAGGCTGAAGTGCCAAATTTGCTTATTTTACTTTTCTTCTTGATAGACTGGCTCTGCCTGAGACCTATGTTATCCTAGACACCAGGACCCACTACAGGTGGCTTAAGAATGAAGAGCCTTAGACATATAGAAGACAATCATATAATCTGCATTTTCTGAGGATAAAGAGAAAGTCCTGGGCAGAGTCATGCCCTATCTGAGGATGAAGCTTCCTGATTCTGCAAAAGGGATTTTTTTTTTTCTTTCATAGGAAGTAACCACATCTTGGCCACATAATTTCACTTTGATGACATAGACTTTTTAAAGAAAAGCTAATTAAAGCTTATATTACTCATATTTTCAAAAAGCCCTCATGTAGTATACTATGTTTCAAGGTCGATTAATTCATTCATTCTTATAATTTGGTAAAATGAGAGTTGAATTTCATAATTCAAAAAAAATAAAAGGAGTCTAATAACACACTGATAACCACATAGAGATATTTATTTTATTGTCTCTGGCCTCATTGGAATGTCAACATGGCAGATGTGTGTGTGCTTTGCTTCAGGCTTTTGCTCATAGAAACTCCTTATCCAGAGAAATGTTGAAAAAATACCCCATTTTTTCCCTTTAAAAAATAGATATCAAAAAAATCAGAGGGCTACATTTTTAGTTATTCCACTCTTATCTCTTACCAGTATTCTTGATCTTGGATGTGCTACTTAAAGTTGGCTTTTGAGAGTCAAAACTTTGGGCAAGATTCAAGCCAACAAAAGGAGGGAGCCTCCTTCTCACTGAGAATGGAAGTAATTTTCCTGAATCAATAATGTTTGTTTCTAACAGATGATCCTTGAGATTGATAAAAGTTGATAACCCAGGAAATAGGAAATGCTTAAAATGTGACATAACCTAAGGGATTTAAAAGTAGTATCTAGGATTCTTATATATTCTAGAATCAGAATCGGTTCTTGTATCTTGTAGATAAATACTATTAGAAGAGATTTTTTTTTCTTTTAGACTCATGCTCTTTGTTATTTAAAAATTATTTCAGTTTAAACTAGTTTACTTATGTTTTTTCATATCAAGCCAATAAAATAAGTATGAGTTGGCATTATCATAGAAAAGGAAATCAAATTTCGCTTTGAGGTAAATCACCTCAAGGAGATAGTAAGAATTAATGGCAGCTCCAGGGTGTCAGATGTTTGAAATGCTCCCCACAGCCTCGGTTCATATACTTTCTTGTCGCTGATTGAGGAGTAAGATATCAGTAAGCTAAAGATCAAATAAGCAGCACTGAAATTGAAGGGGCTTTAGAGAAAATGATGCATCCTAGAAGCTGAGCCTTGGGAGGAAATGGATAGATTTTATTTTCTATCCAGAATCGTGCCTCTGCTTCTTTGATAATTAAACTGTAGGCTAAAAGGAGTTGGGGAAGATAGTGGGGGGAGAAGACACTCACATGATAAAAGTTCAGACTAGCATCTATGATTTTAAATATTAATTTAAAATAGTTGTGCAAAGTATTAGCTTTAGATAGCATATTGACTTTCTGACTTTCAAGACAGAAAAGAATGCTATCTTCCTGTGCCTGAGGGGATGGTAATCAAGCTGGCACACTGGCAATCAATGTGAATTCATTAAAGAAAACAGAGTAGATAGGTGTCTTTAAAATTCTATCTCTGTTTATAAATTCTTTCAATATGAAATAGTTTTGATGTTGAAAATCAGCAAAAAAAGAAAAATGCATGGAAAAAGGCAAGGAAACAAATGGAAAAATCCTAAAAGAAGTCACCAGTCTCCAAAACCATTCTGGCTACCCAGCTCTTCAAGAGATACATAAAGCTTCTCTTAACTAATTCCATCCTTTATACATATCCATTTGCTGCTTTTTTGTTAATTACCAAATCAACATACTTAGTGTAGAAAAAAATAGAGAAAAGCAGAAAGAAACTATCCACACTATCTTCCCTCAGGTATAACCAACTTTGATGTTTTGTAAGATATTCTTTTGTGTTTTTCCCTCATTTCTTTTTTCCCAAATTGCCATGAAATGCAGCACATTTGTGTGTGGATTGTCATGAGCAAATATACAGTTGATGTTGTTCAGTCGCTCGGTCATGTGCGAGTCTTTGCAACCCCATGGATGACAGCATGCTGGGCTTCCCTATCCTTCACCCTCTCCCGGAGTTTGCTCAAACTCGCGTCTATTGAGTCGGTGATGCCATCCAACCATCTCGTTCTCTGTCATCCCCTTTTCCTCCTGTCTTCAATCTTTCCCAGAATCAGAGTCTTTTCCATTGAGTCGGCTCTTCGCATCAGGTGGCCAAAGTATTAGAGTTGTAGCTTCAGCATCAGTCCCTTCAATGAATTTTCAAGATTGATTTCCTTTAGGATTGACTGGTTGATTCTCCTTGCAGTCCAAGGGATTCTCAAGAGTCTTCTCCAACACCACAGTTCAAAAGCATCACTTCTTCGATTCTCAGCCTTCTTTATGGTCCGACTCTCACATCCATACATGACTACTGGAAAAACCATAGCTTCGACTGTTTGGCACACACACAGAAATCCACACAAAATAATTGATAAGAATGAGAGCACAATATTTTAATATATACAATATATTATATTTAATAAATATTAGTACTCTTTCATATATTTGGATGCATCATAAATTACTTAACTATTCACCAGGTAAAGGACATTTAGAATATCTGTAACTTTTCACTGTTACAGTGAAACTGTAACAGTGATACACTGTTACAGTGATACAGTAGGCATATTTGTACATATCTGTGCCAGTTAAATTTTCGTCACATGTTCCATTTTTTTACCATTTTGCCATTTATTTTCTTAAATAAGTTCTTTTGTTCAATCTGCCATCTCACCAAATCATATTTTATCTGTTTCTTATTTTTAATTCATTATTGTATGTTTTTAAATTTCAGCACTCATTTGTGAAACTATAGATATATGTATGTATGTGTATCTACATACATTAAATATTTCACATATATTACATATATTTATATTATATAAGATTTGCATATAGATATATATATTTATATTTAAGCTATATGAAATAAATAATGTACAAATATGTATTAATAAAAATTATATATATTTAATCTCTACACAGCAGTATTTTAGAGCAGGTTTCTGTTATCATGGACAAGAAAGCCTCTCTGAGGGTATTAATTATATTTATTTAGAAAACTGGAACTATCAAAGGAACATTTCATCCAAAGATGGACACAATAAAGGACAGAAATGGTAAGACCTAATAGAAGTAGAAGAGATCTAGAAGAGATCTAGAAGAGATGGAAAGAGTAAACTGAAGAACTATACAAAAAAGATCTTAATGGTCCGGATAACCACGATGGTATAGTCTCTCACTCAGAGCCAGACATTCTGGAGTGTGAAGTCAAGTGGGCCTCAGGAAGCACTACTGCCAGTAAAGCTAGTGTAGCTGACGGAATTGCAGCTGAGCTCTTTGAAATCCTTAAAAATGATGCTATTAAAGTGTTGCACTCAATATCTCAGCAAATTTGGAAACCCAGCAGTGGCCACAGGACTGGAGAAGGGCAATCCTCATCCCAATTCCCAAGAAGGACAGTAGTAAAGAATATTCCAACTACTGGACAGTTGCACTCATCTTTCATGCTAGTAAGGTTATGCTCAAAATCCTCCAAGCTAGGCTTCAGTATTGAACTGAGACCTTCCAGATATTCAAGCTGGGTTTACGAAAGGCAGATGAACAAGAGAACACATTGCCAACATTCGCTGAATCATAGAAAAAACAAGGAAACACCAGAAAAATATCTACCTCTGTTTCACTGACTGCTAACGCCTTTGACTTTGTGGATCATAAACAAGTTGTGGAAAACTCTTAGAGATGGTGATACCAGACCATCTTACCTGTGTCCTGAGAAACCTGTATACAGGTCAAGAAGCAACAGTTAGAACTCTGTATGGAACAACTGACTGGTTCAGGATTGAGAAAGGAGTACGATAAGGCTGTTTATTGACTTATTCCAAGAGAACATCATGCGAAATGCTGGGCTGGATGAGTTACAAACTGGAATCAAGATTCCCAGAAGAAATGTCAATAACCTCAGATATGCAAATGATACCATTCTAAAGGCAGAAAGCAAAGAGGAACTAAAGAACCTCTTGGCGAGAGTGAAGGAGGAGAGTGAAAAAGCTGGCTTGAAACTCAGTATTAAAAAAACTAAGATCATGGCATCTAGTCTCATCACTTCATGGGAAATAGAAGGGGATAAGGTAGAAGCAGTGAGAGATTTCCTCTTCTTGGACTCTAAAATCACTGCAGATGGTGACTGCAGCCACAAAATTAGAAGATGCTTCATAACTTCTAGGAAAGTGATGTCAAACCTGCACAGTGTGTTAAAGAGCAAAGACATCACTTTGCCGACAAGGGTCCGTATATTCAAGGCTGTTGAGAGGGTAACAAGCAGGAAGGCCAGGGGTCTCCAAACGGAGGAAATAGCCTGCAAGTGTCAGACATTTTTGTCTCTCTTAAGCGGCAGAAGGAAACACACTAGCGATATTTTTTCCTTCTCTATACAAATTTAAAAGGAGGTTTCTCTTAAAATTCTGTGTTGCCATAGTGACACTTGGTTTCACCTGAAGTTAACCAATGCCTTTTTCTTATGGAAATATTTATCTTAAGCTATGCTAATATATTATGCATTTACCCCAAACTCTGTCTTCAAGTCGGTTCCGCCTTTTGGGCTCAGAACCTCCTTGATAAACCAGTATGTTATACTCCTATACTGTTCCTCTAATCTATGTAAATGAAACTATTTGTATGGTGCTCTGCCCTTCTTCAAGATTCAAGTTAATCATTTTATGGCCCAAGATAAACCATTTGGTGCCAAGATTATCCCAAAATATATCTTATGGGTGAGGGGCCTCCATTCTGAGTTTTGAGACATTCCTTTCTTTCATTAACAGACTGCTAGTGACTATATAACATCCAGCTGAAGACTAGCAGGGGGTTACTCTTTCTGCCCCCTTCTGATGCCTATGTCAGAAGCTTTCTCTATCTCCTTCATACTTTAATAAAACTTTATTACACAAAAGCTCTGAGCGATCAAGCCTCATCTCTGGCCCCGGATTGAATTCTTCTCCGGAGGCCAAGAATCCCGGCGTCTTGATTCAACAACAACCTTTCACTGTGGTCTTTCCAGTAGTCATATATGGATGTTAGAGCTGGACAGTAAAGAAAGCTGAGCACCAAAGAATTGATGCTTTCGAGCTGTGATTCTGGAGAAGACTCTTGAGAGTCCCTTGGAAAGCAAGGATATCAAGCCAGTCAATCTTAAAGGAAATCAACCCTGAATACACTTTGGAAGGACTGATGCTGAAGCTGAAGCTCCAATACTTTGGCCACCTGATGTGAAGAGCCGACTCATTGGAAAAGACCCTCATGCTGGGAAAGATTGAAGGCAGAAGAAGAGGGCAACAAAGGATGAGATGGTTGGATGGCATCACCAATTCAATGACATGAACTTGGGCAAACTCCGGGAGATGGTAAGGGACAGGGAAGCCTGGTTTGCTGTAGTCTATGGGGTCTGAAGGAGTTGGACACAGCTTAACAACTGAACGACAGCAAAAACTTTTGTCTTGTTTTTCTCTATTGTTGTTTAGTCACGAAGTTGTGTCCGACTCTTTGATCTCTGGTTCTTCTGCCTTTTCTAAATCCACCTTGTACATCTGGAAGTCCTTGTTTCAAGTACTGTTGAAACATAGCTTGAAGAATTTTGAGCATAATCTTGCTGGCATGTGAAATGAGTACAATTGTATGGTAATTTGAAGATTCTTTGGCATTGCTGTTCTTTGGGATTGGAATGGAAACTGACTTTTTCCAGTCTTGTGCCCACTGCTGAGTCTTCCAAATTTGCTGGCATAATTAGTGCAACACTTTAACAGCATCATCTTTCAGGATTTTAAATAGCTCAGCTGGAATTCCATCACCTCCACTAGTTTTGTTGGTAGTAATGCTTCCTAAGGCCCACTTGTCTTCACACTCCAGGATGTCTGGCTCTAGTTGAGTGACCACACCATCATGGTTATCTGGATCACTGAGAACTTTTTTTGTTGTACAGTTCTTCTGTATATTCTTGCCACCTTTTCTTAATTTATTCTGCTCTTGTTAGGTCTTTGCCATTTTGGTCCTTTATTGTACCTATCTTGCATGAAATCTTCCCTTGGTATCCCCAATTTTCTTAAAGAGATCTCTAGTCTTTCCCATTCTATTGTTTTCCCTATTTCTTTGCATTGTTCACCTAAGAAGCCTTTCTTATCTCTCCTTGCTATCTCTGGAACTCTGCACTCAGTTGCGTATATCTTTCCCTTTCTTCTTTGCCTTTCGTGTCTCTTCTTTTCTTAGCTATTTGTAAGGCCTTCTCAGACAACCAGTTTGCCTTCTTGCTTTTCTTTTTCTAATCTCTTTAATGGGGCTTCCCTGGTGGCTCAGAGGTCAAAGCATCTGCCTGCAATGCAGGAGACCTGGGTTCAATCCCTGGGTTGGGAAGATCCCCTGGAGAAGGAAGTGGCAACCCACTCCAGTATTCTCTCGCCTGGAGAATCCCATGGACAGAGGAGCCTGGTGGGCTACAGTCCTCGGGGTCGAAGGTGAGGGATGGGCATAGTTAGTTGTTGCAGACTTCTCCTCACTGTCAGATCCTTTGTTCTTGAGGTCAGTTCATGGTCAGGTAGCAATGTTCCTATAAATCTCTACCAAATGAATGTTATTCTCTGTCCTGACAAGAAAGAGCAAGGTCCCAAAGCACAACTTTTACCCTCCCAGGTCCCAGTCCTGGCTAGGAGGAGGCAGAGCTCAGCTGGCAGCTCCTTCGGGCCAGGTTCCCACATCCTGCCCAGCTGTCCTCCCTGAGAGCCAGGCATCCTTCCCAGCTGGTCTTCAGTCTCCTTCCTCAGGCAGCCCAGATGGGGAGACCAGATCTCACAGACTGTGACCCAGACAGCCGGCCACTGCTAGGAGGTCTCAGAGACAGGGATAGAGGAGAGGTTCACGACTGCCTCAAGCCCAAGGCCCAGCCAGTGGGCGGTCTTGGTGAGGTCTCTGGAGCCCTGTAGGATGTAGTCCCCAGTCTGTTCCCGGAGCCCTCAAGCTCACGCGCCTGACCCAAGGCTGGATAAGCTGGAGGGCCTCCAGGAGAAGACCTGAATCTGCCTCTTACCTCACTCTCCACCCGATGAGCACCAAACCACCGACCCTTGACTGACTCTTTTCCCCAACTGTCCCTCAAAGACGGTTGCCTGGGGGCAGGGCCCACAGCAGCGCTGCCCAGTAGCTGTCAGTGCTGGGAACGGAGTCTGTTATATCTGCTTAATTGTGATATTAATATTCTTGTAATTTAGATTTGGCAATTCTAGTGCCCTTAATCCTTACCAAGCTTTATTGTCTTTTTTTGAATATCTGAAAATTCTTAGGAAGTCTAGACTGCAGGTTGAAAGGCAAGGAGCATTTCTTTGGTTTTCATGAGGGTCTCTGAGGCTTTGCAGTGAATGTTGCAGTGAAGGTTCTGACTACTGGAGATGCATCTTTGCTGTGTGCTCATGGTTAGAGTACTGGGGCAGGCATAGCCTGTGAGTCACTTATCTTCAGGATACCTCCTCCTCGAAATGTGTTTGTGGCTGTAAGGTGCTTGGGACACTGCTCAGATTCATTGTCCCAGTCTGAGAGTGTATAGTGTGAAAATGTCTCGTTCACAGAGTTGTGCCCTTTGGTTTATTGTGAGTTGCCTGGGCAGTCCTCGGAGTCAGTTATTCAGACAGTAGAGAAATTAGTTCAGCCAAAATGTGTGTTTCCCCCAGTGTCACTGGAGTCGAATATCTTTACATGTATTCACTGAACACTAGTGTTTACGTTTTTACGAGTCATATGTTTACATTCTTAACCATACTCCCTTGTTTGCATTGTGTTTGTTCTTAAATGATCCTAGGGAATATTACCGACTTTATATGTTTAAAATATTTCTTCCCACTTTATCACTCATATTTCATGAGTCATTTTCTTTTCACCCTTCAGAAGTTTCAAATTTTATTGAAGTTAAATGTGTCAGTAGTTCCCTTTGTGAATTTTTAATTTTCTAGCTTTTGCTTTTGAACATGTTTGAGACTTTCTTTCTCGCTAAGAGTAAATCATACAAGTTTTCATCACAGGAAAAAAATCTGTAACTATATATGCTAACAGATGTTCTAGTAACTAGACCTATTGTGGTGATCATTCTGCAGTATATACAAATATATACTTAATATATATTTGAATCATTATTTTGTACATCTGAAAGTGATATTATAGTCAATTATACTCCAATAAAAAATAAATACAAATTTAGGACTTTAATCTTCCTGGAATTTAATTTGGTAAATGGAGTAACAAAGGAAACAGTAAACATTTTATTTTTCCAAATGTGTAGTTAATTTATTGACCAGTTCATAACTTTCCCAGTGTCTTCTAATGTCATCTCTATCATAAACCACATTTCTGTATAATCACAAGTCTTAATATTCTGGACTTGTCAGTTTGATTTTGTTTACCTATTATTTAAGCATCAAAAGTTCTCCAATTTTATAATTTTCTGTGGGGATTGTACTTGGTTTTATTCCTTGATATCCAAATGTTTGTAGCTATTTTGAATAGATTCACTTAAATTGTTTATTTTCTAATGTTTATTGCTGATATAAAGAGATGCAGTTGACTTTGTAAATTGACCTTTTTCCTAGAATCGCTTGATAATTCTAATAATTTGTCACCACTTATTATTTCTAATGATTTAACTTTAGCTTTTTAAATTTTTGCATGTACAATTTATTTTGAAATATTTCTTTTTTCTTTTTTTTCTTCTAGTTGCACTGAGTTGTAATTGACATACAGCTCTGTATAAGTTTACAAAGTACAGCATATGATTTGACTTACATACATTATGATTACCACAATACATTTAGTTAACATCCATCATCTTGTATAGATACCAAATTAACTAGAAAAAATATTTTATCCTTGTGATAAAAACTCAGGATTTACTCTCTTTCACAGCTTTATGTATAATGTACAACAGTACTGCTTGTATTTATCATGGAGTCTATTACATATCTAGTTCTCATTTATCTTATAACTGGAAGTTTTTACTTCATTCACGTCTCACTCTTCCAAACCCCCACATCTGGTAACCACAAATCTGTTCTCTCTTTTTTAATGTGTTTATTTGTTTCTTGTTTTTGAGGTATGATATACCTATTATACTATATTAGTTCCTTGTATGTGACATGGTGATTCAGTATTTCTGTACATTTCAAAATGATCACCACAGTAAGTCCAGTTTCCATCTATCACCATACAAAGACACTACTTAGTTATTGACTATACTATAAATGTACTATGTCCACTGTACATTTCATCCCCATGAGTCATTTATTTTGCTCCTGAAAGTTTGTACCTGTTAATCTCCCTCATCTATTTCTCTCCTTCCCCTTTCCCCTCTGGAAACCATCTGTTTACTCTCTGTATCTATGATTCTTTCTCTTTTGTTATGTTGATTCCTTTTGTTTTTTAGATTCCTTGTATAAGCGAAAATATAAAATTTGTCCTTCTCTGTCTGACTTATTTCACTTATACCCTCTAGATCTATCCATGTTTTCACAAATGGCAAGATTTCATTGTCTTTATGGATAATATTCTACTGTATACATAGACCATACCTACTTTGTCCATTCATCTCTTGATGAACAATGCTGCTTCCATTGCTTCTGTAAATAATGCTGCAGTGAACAGAGGGGTGCATATGTCTTTTCAAATTAGTGTTTTCATTTTCTTCGAATAAACACCCAGACATGGAATTGTTGGATCATATGGTAGTTCTATTTTTAGTTTTCTGAAGAATCTCCATACTGTTTTCCATACTGGATGCACCAATTTACATTCCCACCAACAGTGTACAAGGATTCCTTTTTTCTCCACATCCTTTTCAAAATTTGTTATTTGTAGACTTTTTAATAAGTGAGGCTAGATCCCATTGTGCCTTGCTGAGGAGCTCAAGGTCTCCAAGCTGGTTTTGGCCTATTGGTGGACTGTACTGTAACCCTGGAGGATTCTGGGCGTGGCGTCAGCCTGCTGGGCAAGGGCCCAGGGAATCTTAGGCATGGTGTCCTCCCCCTGGTGGCCTGGGCTGGGGCCCACAGGGTCCTAGGGCTAATGCTGGCTCACTGGTAGGTGGAGCCATGTCCCAGGGTCTGTGATTACAGCACACTGAGGGTCCTAAAGCTGGAGCCATCTCCTGATGGGCAAGCTGAACTCTGACATAGCTGAGTCCTGAGATCATTAGCTTGCAGGGCTCCTGGGGCACCAAAGTTGAGGTCAGCCTGTTGTTGGGGGTCGGGGGGCAAGTCCCAGCTGCTGACTTCAGAGCCCAGGGATCCTGACGCTAGTGCTGGGGCACTGGTGGGTGGGACCAGGTCCTGAGTCCTCTGGTGGACAGTTAGGTCCTGGAAAAACTGAGAGGTCAGAGGGTGCTGAAGCAGCCAGCCTGCTGGGGGGCTGTGTCCCTGCCTGACTGGCCGCTTGGCCTGTCATCCCAGTACTGATGCTGACAGGCTGGCAGGTGAGGCCAGGTTCTGGTACTAATAAGCTAGCGTGAGGATTCCAAAATGGCCCTTGACAGCACCAGTGTCCTTGTGGTAGAAAATGCTCTCCAAGAGCTGCTGCCAGTGTCTATTTCCAGAAGGTAAATCACAATTGCCTCCTGACTTTCCAGGTGACTCTCCAAGATCAACAAGTGGGTCTGACCCAGACTCCTCTCAAATTATTGCTTCTTCCCTGGATCCTGGAGCATGTGAGAGTTTGTGTGCTCAATAGAGTCTCCACCACTCTCTGGCTCTGCCGAAAGTAAGCCCTACTAACTTTCATAGCCAAAAGGAAGTTCTAGGGAGCTTGCCTTCCCAAAGCAGGAACCCCAGGTTGGGATGAACCCCAGGTGGGACTTGAACCCTTCACTCCTTTGGGAATAACTTTTGCGATTATAATTAGCCTCCCATTTGTGAGTCATCCACAATATGAGGGCTGTGTCTCTGCACCTCCCATTCTGCCTTTTGTGATTCCTTCTTTCTATCTTTAGTTGTAAATGATTCTTTCTGCTAGTTTTCAGGTCATTTTAATAAATAGTTACTTTCTAAATAGTTGTAATTTTGATGTACCCATAGAAGGAGGTGAGCTTAGGGCCTTCCTACTCTACCATCTTTACTAGGTACTTCTATACATGCACAATTGAATTGCCTGTAAATAATAGCAGTCATATTTCTAATTCTTTTACATTTTATTTTTCATATCTTATCTAATTAACTGGGACTACCAGTACAATGATGATTTGGGGCATATTTGTCTCATTCCCAGTTTAGAGGGAACGCTTTCAACATCACTGTTTTGAATGATATTCTCTGTACATCTTTTCATAGATATCCTTTATCTAACAAAAGAAGTTGTTTATTTTTTAATGTATTTAATATATATATTAGAATATATGACATATTAGAATTGATATTGAGAAAATGTTTTTCTGCATTGACTGCATCTACTGATGGCTGAAACTCCAGTACTTTGGCCACCCCATGCGAAGAGTTGACTCATTGGAAAAGACTCTGATGCTGGGAGGGATTGGGGGCAGGAGGAGAAGGGGACGACAGAGGATGAGATGGCTGGATGGCATCACTGACTCGATGGATGTGAGTCTGAGTGAACTCCAGGAGTTGGTGATGGACAGGGAGGCCTGGTGTGCTGCGATTCATGGGGTTGCAAAGAGTTGGACACGACTGAGTGACTGAACTGAACTGAACTGATATTTTGATAGTCTTCCTTGATTGTGGTGATGTGTATGAATGCACTGATAGACTTTAGGGGAGTAAGTCTACGTTGATTGAGTAAAAGTCACTCAGTCATGTCCAACTCTTTGTGACCCCTTGGACAGTAGCCCAACAGGCTTCTCCTGTCCAGGGAATTCTTCAAGCAAGACTACTGGAGTGGGTTGCCATTTCCTCCTCTGGGGGATCAAACCCAGGTCTCCTGCATTGTAGGCAGATTCTTTTCCATCTGAGAATAATCCCTATTTTGTCATTGCATCCTGGCAGGAAAGCAGTGATTCAATGAAACTGAGTGTTTTGAAGACAGATAAACAAAAGGGTGGTTTAAAAGGATATGGATTAAGAGAACGAGATAGCGGAGGAGTAGGTGGATGTGGAATACAACTTTCTCCACAGATTCATCAGGAATACAACCTCGGACTCCGACGTGCATGCAGAACACCAGCCGAGAGCGGACAGGAGTACCTGACCATTGGAAAAGAATATATAGACTCACACAAAAGTCGGTAGAAGAGGGAACTAGGGGGAGAGATCGGAGTGTTAGTAGGACTGGACCTGCCCTCAGCGGGTGGGGGAGCTGAAGCAGGGGCCCAAGCTCCATATCCGGGCAACTGTCTGAGTCAGAGGAGAAACTTTTAAGGCTGAGAGTGAAACAGCTGATCCGTGGCAGGCTAAATGGAATGAGAATCAGACAGTCCTTGCCGCAGACATACATACCCCAGACATGGACACAGGTCCCCTGGAAGGAAAAGCAGGGCAGCCATGGAAGCAAGGCGATACTGCCGAATTACACATAGCAGGTGGAGCCATCACCATAGCCTCTCTCTCCCCACACGCCCATGCACCAGCAGCCGAGCTGGCCCCATGAACTGCAGAGAACAGGAGAGAGGGATGTGAGGTGATGTGAAGTGACTGACTGATGTGTGGGACCCCACCCAGGGTGCTTTCTGATGAGCTGACCACAGCAGGACGCCAGGCTGGAGCCTTCTAGTGCCTGAATGGGCGGAGCTACAGAGAAAGACTGGCCAAAGAGGCCTTCTGACTGCCAGCTACAAGAGGCTCGGAAAAAGACTCTGATAGGGCCATAACTCCTGCGGCAGAGGCAGTCCCTGTCCCTGCACACATGGCGCCGCCAGGGTCCCTGCAAGCCAAGTAGCTGTACCACCTTCATGCTCAACTCTCACTGGGGCAGAGCTGCCACAGGCAGAAGAAGTCTTGCATCTATGCACGCAGGGCCACTTCGGTTGTGTCCAACTCTTTGTGTCCCTGTAGTCTGAGGCCTGCCAGGCTTGTCTGTCAGGGGGATTCTCCAGGCAGGAATCCTGGAGTGTATTGGCCAATACTGGTTGCCATATCCTTCTAGAGCACTATACTTCCTGCTGCCCTGACCACCAACTCCCCTGAGTACCTGGTGCTGCCAGGACCCCTGTAACCTAAGCAGCTGCACCTCCACAGCTGGCCCTCACGAGCTAAACCCAAGTCCTCCAGAGCAACCTCAGGAGAGAACCCCAGTGGATGACCCACATGCAGAGGTGGAAATAAAACCACAACTGAAACCCAGGGGCAGTGTGGCTAAAGAAGAAGACCCAAAACCCTCCCACCAGCTATATAAGCTACAGATTAAATCCACATGATCAACTAGGCAGACTCTGTGTCTATGGAATATGAGAACTCCCACAAAAGAAAATGCACTAGTTCTGATAGCTGGGACATTGGAGGCAAGAACACACAGGAATAGGACCAGATTAGAATCTGAGCTGCCCCCACATCAGGTCCAGAGATCAGCACAGTGTTGTAGGGCATCCTAGGGAGGTGAGGTGGACTATAACTCCCAATGAGGGAAAGGACTCTTAACAGCAGTGACTCAAGAAAAACGTTTATTATTCTTACGTTTTGACTTGTTCTGTAGATTCTTCTGGATTTTTTTCCCTTTTTTGCCCCTCTCTATTGTAGTTGTCCAATTTTATTGGCACCATGAAATCTAATTATGCTTTTGAGTTTTTTTTTTCCCTCAGTCACATTTTTTATTCTTGTTATAAACCTCTGCCTCTCATATATTGGGCTTTTGCAGTTCTGTGGAGTTTTCCTTTTATTCCCCTCCCTTTTTTGATTTTGATTTTTTAATTTTTTAAACCTGCTATTATGTTTTCTACATTTATTCCTCTGTTTGCTTTTTCTACTGTTCTTTGCCCCTTTCAGTTAATCTTTAATGTATATAAAACTTCCTTATCTACCTCTGTTTAACTTTGCAAATCTATTCTTTCTTTCTTTTCTTTCTTTCCTTTCCTCTCAACATATTTTTTGGTTTTATCTTCATTGCTTTATTCTCCACTTGGCACCTTGCTTTATTTTTGTTTTACAGTTTGTGCTTTAGTTAGTTTTGTTCTTAACTGGTAGATATAATTTTTTATTTCCTTTGTTTAGTGAGTCAGTCTCTTGTATTTTATTTTTTTGGACTGTTTTGATTTTGCTTATGGGTGCATGTATATATATATATACATATATTCCATTATTTTAAGTATTATTTGCCTGATTTGTAACTGTCATTTGTCTGGGGTTCATCTTTAGTGTCTCGCTTTTGGGTATTTGTTTTCATCTCACTTAATGCCGTAACAGACTACTTGTGGATTCTTTGTTCCTGACTGGAGATCAAGCCCTGAGCCTTTGGAGTGGGAGCACTGACTCCAAGACCTTAGACTACCAAAGAGCCAACCCTAAGGAGTACCAAATAGTGAGAACTCACTCAAAGGAAATCACTTGAATACAAGACTCGGCATCATCCAACCACCAGAGGCACCCTGTGCAGGACACCTCATCTAGACAACAAAGATACAAATGGAATCATCAGCAGACAGGATTAGCACCTCACTAAGCCTTGCCCATCAGAGGGAAAACAAACTAACCCCAAAAAATAAATAAATAAAAAATAAAACTCAGTACAAATCTCAACCTATATGAAGCTTTCACAAACTACTGGACCAACCTTAGGAGTGCAGAAACAAAAAGGAAGAAAGGATTCAACCTTGAAGCTTGAGAAAAGGAAACCTCAAACACAATAAGTTTTAAAAAAAATAATGAAAAGGCATAGAAACACTACACAAATGAAGGAACAAATCAGAAACACTGAAGTCCAAATAAATGAAGAAGAAATAGGCAAACTACCTGAAAAAGAATTCAGAATAATAATAGTAAAGATTATCAAAAAACCTTGAAAACAGAATGGAGAAAATGTAAGAATCAATTAACAAGGTCCTAGAAGAAGTAAAGAATACAGAGACAAACAATGCAATTACTAAAATTAAAAATACTCTAGAAGGAATCAGTTCAGAATATCTGAAGCAAAAGAATGAATCAGTGAACTGGAAGATGCAATGGTAGGAATAACTTCTGAAGAGCAGAATAAAGTAAAAAGGGTGAAAAGAACTGAGGATAGTCTCAGAGACCTCTGGAACAATATCAAATGCACCAACATTTGAATTATAGGGGTCCCAGAAGAAGAAGAGAAAAATAAAGAGTCTCAAAATTTTTGCAGAGATCATAATTGAAAATTTCCACAACATGGAAAAGGAAATAGCCAGTCAAGCCCAAGAGGAGCAAGTCCCATACAGAATAAGCCCAAGGGGAAACACACCAAGACACATAGTAATCAAACTAACAAAGACTAAACACAAAAAGAATGTTAAAAGCAGCAAGGGAAAAGCAAAAAGTAACATACAAGGAAACACTATATGTTTAACAGCTGATCTCTCAGCGGAAACTCTGCAGGCCAGAAGGGAATGGCAGGATATATTTAACGTACTGAAAGGGAAAAATCTACAACCAAGATTATTGTACCCGGCAAGGATCTCATTCACAATTGATGGAGAGATAAAAAGCTTTTCAGAGAAGCAAAAGTTAAGAGAATTCAGTACCACCAAACCAGCTTTACAACAAGTGTTAAAGGGACTTATATAGTCAAGAAATATAAGAGAAGAAAAAAAATCTACAAAACCAACCCCAAACAATTAAGAAAATGGCAATAGGAAGATATATATCAATAATTACTTTAAATATAAATGGATTAAATGCTCCAACCAAAAGATACAGACTGGCTGAATGGATACAAAAACAAGACCCAGAAATATGCTGTCTACAATAAACCCACCTCAGACCTAAAGACACTTATAGACTGAAAGTAAGAGAATGGAAAAATATATTTCATGAAAATGGGAAGCAAAAGAAAGCTGGAGTAGCAATCCTCATATCAGACAAAAGACCTTAAAATAAAGAAGAGTACTAGAGATAAGGAAGGACACTACATAATGATCAAGGGATCAGTCCAAGAGGAAGACATAACAACTGTAAATATCTATGCACCCAACATAGGAGCACCTCAGTACATAAGACAAACACTAACAGACCTAAAAGGGGAAATTGACAGTAACACAATAATAGTAGGAGAATTTAACATCCCACTCACGCCAATGGACAGATCATCAAACCATAAAATTGATAAGGGAACACAAGTCTTAAATGATACATTAGAAGACATGGATCTCATTGATATCTTCAGGACATTCCATCCAAATACAGAATACACTGTATTCTCAAGTGCACATGAACATTCTCCAGGATAGACCACATCTTGGGTTGCAAATCAGACCTCAGTAAATTTAATAAAATTGATATCATATCAAGCATCTTCTCTGACTACAGTGCTGTGAGACTAGATATCAGTTACAAGAAAAAACTGTAAGAAAACAAAACCATGGAGATTAAACAATACATTTCTAAACAACCAACAGATTACTGAATAAATCAAAAGAGAAATCAAAAAATTTCAGGAAACAAATGACACTGAAAACACAACTTAAAATGTATGGGATGCAGCAAAAGCAGTCCTAAGAGGGAAGATGATAGCAACACAATCCTACCTCAAGAAACAAGAAAAACATTGAACAGACAACCTAGCTTTACACCTAAAACAACTGGAAAAAGAAGAACAGAAAACCCCAAAATTAGTAGGAGGAAAGAAATCATAAAAATCTAGCCAAAGTAAATGGAAAACAAATGAAAGAAACAATAGTAAAGATTAATAAAAATAAAAGCTGGTTCTTTAAGAAGATAAACAAAGTTGACACACCTTTAGCCAGACTCATCAAGAAAAAAAAAAAAAAAGAAGAATCAAATCAATAAAATTAGAAATGAAATGCAGGAATATCAACTTTGTTTATCTTCTCAAAGAACCAGCTTTTATTTATTTATTTTTTAAATTAATCTTTACTATTATTTCTTTCAAACAACTATAGGCTTCCCTGGTGGCTCAGAGGTTAAAGCATCTGCCTGGGATGCGGGAGACCCAGGTTCGATCCCTGGGTCGGGAAGATCCCCTGGAGAAGGAAATGGCAACCCACTCCAATACTCTTGCCTGGAGAATCCCATGGAGGGAGGAGCTTGGTAGGCTACAGTCCATGGGGTCACAAAGAGTTGGACACGACTGAGTGATTTCACACCATTCAAACACCATGAACAACTATATGGCAGTTAGAACTGGACATGAAACAATGGATGGGTTCCAAATCGGGAAAGGAGTACATCAAGGCTGTATAGTGTCACCCTGATTATTTAACTTATATGCAGAGTACATCAAGAGAAATGCTGGACTGCCTGAAGCACAAGCTGGAATCAAGATTGCCAGGAGAAATATCAATAACTTCAGATATGCAGATGACAGAACCCTATGGCAGAAAGTGAAGAACTAGAGAGCCTCTTGATGAAAGTGAAAGAGGAGAGTGAAAAAGTTGGCTTAAAACTCAACAATCAGAAAACAAAGATCATGGCATCTGGTCCCATCACTTCATGGGAAATAGATGGGGAAACAGTGGAAACGGTGGCAGACTTTATTTTGGGGGGCTCCAAAATCACTACAGATGGTAACTGCAGCCATGAAATTAAAAGAAACTTGCTCCTTGGAAGAAAAGCTATGACAAACATAGACAGCATATTGAAAAGCAGAGACATTACTTTGCCAACAAAGGTCCATCTAGTCAAGGCTATGGTTTTTCCAGTAGTCATGTATGGGTGTGAGAGTTGGACTATAAAGAAAGCTGAGCGCTAAAGGATTGATGCTTTTGAACTGTGGTGTTGGAGAAGACTCTTGAGAGTCCCTTGGACTGCAAGGAGATCCAACCAGTCCATCCTAAAGGAAATCAGTCCTGAATATTCACTGGAAGAACTGATGCTGAAGCTGGAACTCCAATACTTTGGCTGCCTGATGTGAAGAACTGACTCATTTGAAAAGACTCTGATGCTGGGAAATATTGAAGGCAGGAGGAGAAGAGGACAACAGAAGATGAGATGATTGGATGGTATCACCGACTCAATGGACATGAGTTTGAGTAAACTCCGGGAGTTGGTGTTGGAGAGGGAGGCCTGGTGTGCTGCAGACCATGCAGTTGCAAAGAGTCAGACACGAATGAGGAACTGAACTGAACTGATATGGCAATAAAATGGATAACCTGGAAGAAATGGACAGATTCTTACAAAAGTTCAATCTTCCAAGACTGAACCAGGAAGAAATAGAAATTATGAATAATCCACTTACAAGTACTGAAATTGAAGCTGTAATCAAAAATCTCCCCCAAAACAAAAGCCCAGGACCAGATGGCGTCACAGGAAAATTCTGTCAAACATTTAGAGAAAAGCTAATGCTTATCCTTCTAAAACTCTTTCAAAAAATTGCAGAAGAAGGAACACTTCCAAACTCATTCTCTGAGGCCACCATCACCCTGACACGAAAACCGGACAAAGACAACACAAAGAAAACTACAGGGCAGTATCACTGATAAACATAGTTGCAAAACACCTCAACAGAATTTTGCAAACAGAGTTCAGCAACACATCAAAATCCTCAAGACACCATGATCAAGTTGGATTTATTCCAGGGATGCAAGGATTCTTCAATAAACATGAATTAATCAGTGTGGTACACCATATTAACAAATTGAAAGATAAAAATCATATGATAAACTCAACAGATGCAGAAAAAGCCTTTGACAAAATTCAGTACCCATTTATGATTAAAACTCTTCAAGAAATGGGCACAGAAGGAACCTACCTCAACATAGTAAAGGCCATATATGATAAGCCTACAGCAAATGTTATTCTCAGTGGGGAAAGGCTAAAAGCATTCCCCCTAAGATCAGGAACAAGATAAGGATGTCCACATTCACCACTATTATTCAACATAGCTTTGGAAGTCCTAGCTACAGCAATCAGAGAAGAAAAAGAAATAAAAGGACTCCAGATCAGAAAAGAAGAAGTAAAGATCTCAGTGTTTGCAGATGACCTGATATTGTACATGGAAAACCCTAAAGATAGTATCAGAAAATTACTAGAGCTAATCAGTGAATTTATCAAAGTTGCAGGATATAAAATCAATACCCAAAAATCACTTGCATGTCTATATACTAAAAATGAAAAATCAGAAAGAGAAATTAAGGAATCAATCCCATTCACCATTAAAACAAAAAGAATTAAATATCTGGGAATAAACTTACCTAAGGAAACAGAATAACTGTACACAGAAAATTATAAGACACTGATGAAAGAAATTGATGATGACATAAACAGATGGAGGAAGAATCAATATTGTGAAAATGACTATATTACCAAATGCAATCTACAGATTCACTGTGATGCCTATCAAATTACCAATGCCATTTTTCACAAAACTAGAACAAAAAATTTCACAATTAGTATGGAAACAAAAAAGACCCCAAACAGCCAAAGCAGTCTTCAGAAAGAAGAATGGAGCTGGAGGAATCAACCTCCCTGACTTCAGATTATACTGCGAAGCTACAGTCATCAAGAAAGTATTGTACTGGCACAAAAAGAAAAATATAGACCAATGGAACAAGACAGAAAGCCAAGAAATAAACCCATGCACCTATTGGTACCTTATTTTTGACAAAGGAGGCAAGAATGTACAACGGGGCAAAGAAAGCCTCTTCAATAAATGGTACTGGGAAAACTGGACAGCCACATGTAAAAGAATGAAATTAGAACACTTCCTAACACCATACACAAAGATAAACTCAAAAGACCTAAATGTAAGACCAGAAACTATTAAACTCTTAGAGGATAACATAGGCAGAACACTCAATGACATGAATCAAAGCAAGATCCTCTATGACCCATCTCCTAGAGTAACAGAAACAAAAACAAAAGTAAACAAGTGAGATCTGATTAAATTTAAAAGCTTTTGCACAACAAAGGAAACTAAGCAAGGTGAAAGGACAACCCTCAGAATGGGAGAAAATAATAGCAAATGAAACAACCAACAAAGGATTAATTTCCAAAATATACAAGCAGTTCATATAACTCAATACCAGGAAAAAAAAATCAAAAAGTGGGAAAAAGACCTAAACAGACATTTCTCCAAAGAAGACATACATGGCTAACAAACACCTGAAAAGATTGCTCAACATCATTCATTATTAGAGAAATGCAAATCAAAACTACAAGGAGATATCAACTCACACTGGTCAGAATGGTCGTCATCAAAAAATCTACAAACAATAAGTGCTGGAGAGGTTGTAGAGAAAAGGGACACTCTTGCACTGTTGGTAGGAATGTAAATTCATACAGCCACTATGCAAGATGGTATGGAGATTCCTTTAAAAACTAGGAATAAAACCGCCATATGATTCAGCAATCCCTCTCCTAGGCATATACCCTGAGGAAACCAAAATTGAAAAGACACATGTATCCCATTGTTCATTGCAGCACTATTTACAATAGCTAGAACATGGAAGCAACCTAGATGTCCATCGACAGATGAATGGATAAAAAAGTTGTGGTACATATGCACAATGGAATATTACTCAGCCATTAAAAAGGAAAACCTCTGAGTCAGTTCTAATGAGGTGGAAGAACCTAGAACTTATTATACAGAGTGAAGTGAGTCAGAAAGAGAAAGATAAATATTGTATTCTAATGCATATATATGGAATCTAGAAAAATGGTACTGAAGAATTTATTTTCAAGGCAGCAGTGGAGAAACAGACATAGAGAATAGACTTATGGACATGGGGAGAGGGGAGGAGAGGGTGAGATGTATGGAAAGAGTAACATGGAAACTTACATTACCATATGTAAAGTAAATAGCCAATGGGAATTTGTGGTATGGCTCAGAAAACTCAAACAGGGGCTCTGTATCGACCTAGAGGGGTGGGATGGAGAGGGAGATGGGAAGGAGCTTCAAAAGGAAGGGGATATATGTATACCTATGACTGATTCATGTTGAGATTTGACAGAAAGTAACAAAATTCTGTATAGCAATTATCCTTCAATAAAAAAAATTAGCCTCCAATTAAAATAAATAAATTTAAAATTTTAAAAAAGTTAAGTAATTTTAAAATTACATTTTAAAAAAAGGATATGGATTAGAAAATGAGGAAACCACAAGAACTCTAATAGTGCAGCCCTCTCAGTCTCCCCCAGTCTGAAGGCATGAATGTTGAGAGTGGTTACAGAACTACAGTGAAGAGAGCTGATGGGAGAGGGGTGCCTGACAGAAGCTGAGAAATTAATAAACCAGCTTTAGTCTCCTTTCTTCTAATCTCCAATAGAGGTTTACCACTGGCCAAACTCAGATGAAAACTTAAGGAAAGAGAAGTTCATTGATGCAGTCCTTGAGGGATTTTTTTTCCCATTGAACCAAGTAGGGGACATCTGAAAAAATGTTTAAATATGTCAAGTATGGTAATGTGTTGTTCTTTGAATTTATAATATTTCTGGCTTCAGTTTTTTCATTTACATTCAAGAATAAATTGACCTTGAATTTTCCTTTCTCATAATTTCCTTTATGCTGACCTTATAAGTAGGAATTTTAAATATTATTCTTTTCCCTCAAAAAGTATTCCTTGGTGGTTCAAACGATAAAGAATCCACCTGCAATGCAGGAAACCCAGGTTGGATCCCTGGGTTGGGAAGATCTTTTGGAGAAGGGAATGGCTACCCACTGTAGTATTCTTGCCTGGAGAATCCCATGGACAGAGGAGCCTGGCAGGCTGCAATCCATGGCATCCATGGGGTCACAAAGAATAGGACATGACTGAGTGACTGACACTTTCACTTTTTTCACACTTTTCATAAGTTGGAATTTTAAATATTTTTCTTTTCCCTTAAAAAGTGTTTTAAGATTGGCATTATTTATACCTTAAAATTTTCTTATAATTGACTGGTTGAAGACATCTTATATCAGTTGTATTTTATTATTATTTTTACATTGGTCTAAATAAGTGAGGTAGAAATCAGTAGGTAAACAGTGTAGAAATCTCGGAGAAGGCAATGGCACCCCACTCCAGTACCCTTGCCTGGAAAATCCCATGGACAGAGGAGCCTGGTAGGCTGCAGTCCATGGGATGGCGAAGACCTGGACACGACTGAGCAACTTCACTTTCACTTTTCACTTTCATGCATTGGAGAAGGAAATGGCACCCCACTCCAGTGTTCTTGCCTGGAGAATCCCAGGGACAGCGGAGCCTGGTGGGCTGCCATCTATGGGGTGGCACGGAGTTGGACACGACTGAAGCGACTTAGCAGCAGCAGCAGTGTAGAAATCTGAGACCTCAGTCTTGTCTTCAGTAAAAATCCTGCTCCATTGTCCCTAATTCCTACGTAGAGTCTTTGGTCAGATGAATTATCAGCACTCAGATCCAGGGAAGGGCAGTAATTAACTTCTATTCCATATGCCTGAGGAAAAACAACTGGTGATCAATTAGTCTTAAACCCATACATCTGATCCATTATAAAGTGCCCAAGGAGTTAGCTGAGTCGCTCACTCGAGTCCGACTCTTTGCAAACCCATGGGCTGCAGCATGCCAGGCCTTCCTGTCCATCACCAACTCCCAGAGTTTACTCAAACTCATGTCCATCGAGTCAGTGATGCCATCCAACCATCTCATTCTCTGTCATCCCCTTCTTCTCCTGCCTTCAATCTTTCCCAGCATCAGTGTCTTTTCAAGTGAGTCAGCTCTTCACATCAGGTGGACAAAGTATTGGAGTTTCAGCTTCAACATTAGTCCTTCCAGTGAATATTCAGGACTGATTTCCTTTTAGGATGGACTGGCTGGATCTCCTTGCAGTCCAAGGGACTCTCAAGAGTCTTCTCTAACACCACAGTTCTAAAGCATCAATTCTTCAGCACTCAGCTTTCTTTATAGTCCAACTCTCACATCCATACATGACTACTGGAAAATCCATAGCCTTGACTAAATGGACCTTTGTTGACGAAGTGATGTTTCTGCTTTTTAATGTACTGTCTAAGGTGGTCATAAATTCCCTTCCAAGGAGTAAGTGTCTTTTAATTTCATGGCTGCAGTCACCATCTGCAGTGATTTTGGAGCCCCAAAACTAAAGCCTGCCACTGTTTCCTCTGTTTCCCCATCTATTTCCCATGAAGTGATGGGACCAGATGCCATGATCTTCATTTTCTGAATGGTGAGATTTAAGCCAACTTTTTCACTCTCCTCTTTCACTTTCATCAAAAGGCTCTTTAGTTCCTCTTCACTTTCTGCCATAAGGTTGGTATCATCTGCATATCTGAGGTTATTGATATTTGATATTTACCATCTTGATTCCAGCTTGTGCTGCCTCCAGGTCTGCATGTAAGTTAAATAAGCAGGGTGACAATATACAGCCTTGACATACTCCTTTTCCTATTTGGAACCAGTCTGTTGTTCCATGTCCAGTTCTAACTGTTGCTTCCTCACCTGCATACAGGTTTCTCAAGAGGCAGGTCAGGTGGTCTGGTATTTACATCTCTTGAAGAATTTTCCACAGTTCATTGTGATCCACACAGTCAAAGGCTTTGGCATAGTCAATAGAACAGAAATAGATGTTTTTCTGGAACTTTCTTGCTTTTTCAGTGATCCAGCAGATGTTGGTAATTTGATCTCTGGTTCCTCTGCCTTTTCTAAATCCAGCTTGAACATCTGGAAGTTCACGTTTCACATATTGTTGAAGCCTGGCTTGGAGAATTCTGAGCATTATTTTGCTAGTGTGTAAGATGACTGCAATTGTGCGGTAGTTTGAACATTCTTTGGCATTGCCTTTTTTAGGGATTGGAATGAAAACTGACCTTTTCCAGTCCTGTGGCCACTGCTGAGTTTTCCAAATTTGCTAGTATATTGAGTACAGCACTCACAGCGTCATCTTTTAGGACTTGAAATAGCTCAACTGGAATTCCATCACCTCCACTAGCTTTGTTCATAGTGATGCTTTCTAAAGCCCACTTGACTTCACTTTCCAGGATGTCTGCTCTAGGTGAGCGATCACACCATCGTGATTATCTGGGTCATGAAGATCGTTTTTGTACTTCTTGTGTGTATTCTTGCCACTTCTTAATATCTTCTGCTTCTGTTAGGTCCATACAATTTCTGTCCTTTATTGAGCCCATCTTTGCATAAAATGTTCCCTTGGCATCTCTAATTTTCTTCAAGAGATCTCTAGTCTTTCCCATTCTATTGTTTTCCTCTATTTCTTTACACTGATCACTGAGGAAAGGCTTTCTTATCTCTCCTTGCTATTCTTTAGAACTCTGCATTCTAATAGGTACATCTCTCCTTTTCTCCATTGCTTTTCACTTCTCTTCTTTTCAAAGCTATTTGTAAGGCCTCCTCAGACAGCCATTTTGCTTTTTTGCATTTCTTTTTTTGGGGGGAATGGTTTTGCTCCCTGTCTCATGTACAATGTTATGAACCTCCATCCATAGTTCATCAGGCACTCTGTCTGTCATATCTAGTCCCTTAAATCTATTTCTCACTTCCACTGTATAATAGTTATGGATTTGATTTAGGTCATACCTGAATAGTCTAGTGGTTTTCCCTATTTTCCTCAATTTCATTCTGAATTCAGCAATAAGGAATTCATGATCTGTGCCACAGTCGGCTCCCGGTCTTGTTTTTGCTGACTGTATAGAGCTTCTCCATCTTTGGCTGCAAATAATATAATTAGTCTGATTTCTGGCGATATCCATGAGTAGAATCTTCTCTTGTGTTGTTGGAAGAGGCTGTTGACCAGTGCATTCTCTTGGCAAAATGCTATTAGCCTTTGTCCTGCTTCTTTATGTACTCCAAGGCCAAATTTTCCTGTTGCTCCAGGTGTTTCTTGGCTTCCTACTTTTGCATCCAGTCCCCTATAATGAAAAGGACATCCTTTTTGGGTGTTAGTTCTAGAAGGTCTTTAGGTCTTCATAGAACCATTCAGCTTCTTCAGCATTACTGGTTGGGGCATAGGCTTGGATTACCGTGATACTGAATGGTTTGCCTTGGAGACGAACAGAGATCATCCTGTCATTTTTGAGATTACATCCAAGTACTGCATTTCAGACTCTTTTGTTGACTATGATAGCTACTACATTTCTTCTAAGGGATCCTTGCCCATGGTAGTAGATATAATGGTCATCTGAGTTAAATTCACCCATTCCAGTCCATTTTAGTTTGCTGATTCCTAAAACGTTGACATTCACTCTTGCCATCTCCTGTTTGACCACTTCCAATTTGCCTTGATTCATGGACCTAACGTTCCAGGTTCCTATGCAATATTGCTCTTTACAGCATCGTACCTTGCTTCCATCACCAGTCACATCCACAGCTGGGTGTTGTTTTTGCTTTGGCTCTGTCTCTTCATTCTTTGTGGAGTTGTTTCTCCACTGCTCTCCAGTAGTATATTGGGCACCTACTGACTTGGGGAGCTCATCGTTCAGTGTCCTATCTTTTTGCCTTTTCATACTGTTTATGGGGTTCTCAAGGCAAGAATACTGAAGTCGTTGGCTATTCCCTTCTCCAGTGGACCACGTTTTGTCAGAACTCTCCACCGTGACCCGTCCATCTTGGGTGGTCCTACATGGCATGGCTCATAGTTTCACTGAGTTAGAGAATGCTGTGGTCCATGTGATTAGATTGATTAGTTTTCTGTGACTGTGGTTTTCAGACTATCTGCCCTCTGATGGAGAAGGATAAGAGGCTTATGTAAGCTTCCTGATGGGAAAAACTGAGGAGGAAACTGGGTCTTATTCTGATGGGCAGGGCCATGCTCAGTAAATCTTTACTCCAATTTTCTGTCGATGGGTGGAGCTGTGTTCCCTCCCTGCTATTTCAGTTCAGTTCAGTCCTCAGTGTCCAGCTCTTTGCGACTCCATGAATCGCAGCACGCCAGGCCTCCTTGTCCATCACCAACTCCAGTTCACCCAGATTCATGTGCATCAAGTCAGTGATGCTATTTACCTGGGGCCACACTATGGTGGAGGTAATGAAGACAATGGTGACCTCCCTCAGAAGATCCCATGCATGTACTGCCACACTCAGTGCCCCCTACCCTGCAGCAAGCCACCACTGACCCCCGCCTCTGCCAGAGACTCCCGGACACCCACAGGCAAGTCCAGGACAGTCTCTTGTGGGGTCACTGCTCCTTTCTCCTGGGTCCTGGTACACAAAGTTCTGTTGTGCTCTCTTAGAATCTATTTCCCAGTCCAGTGTAAGTTCTGGCAGCTCTATGGTGGGGTTAATAGCAACCTCCTCCAAGAGGGTTTATGCCATACCCAAGTCTCTGCACCCAGAGCCCCTATCCCTGTGGCAGACCACTGCCAACTTGTACCTCCACAGGAGATACTCCAACGCAGTTCTGTCTCAGTCTCTGTGGGGTCCCTGGGTCCTGGTGCACACAAGGTTTGTTTGAGCCTTCTGAGCATCTCTGGAAAGAATGGGGTTTGATTCTAAGCATGAATTCGTCCCTCCTACCATCTTGCTGGGTCTTCTCTTTTGCCCTCAGACATGGGGGATCTCCTCACAGCCACTCCAGTGCCTGCTGTCTTACTGTGGTTTCTCTGACCTTGGACTTGGAGTATCTCCACATGGCCGGTCCAGCAAAGTGCTGCCGCCGCTCCTGACCTTGCACATGAGTGTCTCCTCACAGCCCCTGCTCCTGACCTAAAATAGCCAAGGGACAAGAAAAAAGGGTGGTGACGTAATCTGAAGATCAAGAGAGGCCATAAAGATGTTAAGTGTCTTGACATTTAAACTGATTGTTTAGAAATAACATGATTTAAGAACAGGAAACAACAAAAGCTGTACAGATTAATACTGGTAAAGATGTAAAACTGCAGTAATCCCCACCTTCTGGGGGACTCTTTACCCCCTCTCAGTGTCTATGCTGAGAGTTTTGGACTTTCCTCCTCTGTGATAAATCCTATTCTCTTTCTACCATGAGTGTCTGTGTGTTTGTGGATTCCATTCTTTGTTCCACTGACAGGATCTCGGATTCCTGTTTCCTAAGGACGTAGGGCTTCCTCAGTGGCTCAGTCATACAGAATCCGGCTGCAATGCAGCGTATGCAGGTTCAATCCCTGGGTCCAGAAGATCCCCTGGAGGAGGAAATGGCAGCCCCCTTCACGATTCTTGCCTGCAAAATTCTGTGGACAGAGGAACCTGATGGGCTGTAGCCCATGGGGTTGCAAAGAGTCAGACACAACTGAACTACTGAGCACATAAACAAGGACTTAACAATTTGATTAGTGTTATTGAGGTGGGAATCTGTGTTCTTATCTGCAGAGCCAGCAAATGCAATCCACAAACACACAAACAGGGTAGCAAGCAAGCAGAATTTATTAAACAGAAGGAAAGTACAAAGCTCTCAGCAAGACATGAGAGGGGTAAACAGTACCCACCACCCCCCACACACACCAAGGTGGGACTTACATAAATTTTTATGAGCTCCCTTAAATCACATTATTTCTAGCCAATCAATTTAAAGGTCAACATACATCACTATGAACAAATGACACAGATATGCAGATGACACCACCCTTATGGCAGAAAGTGAAGAGAAACTAAAAAGCCTCTTGATGAAAGTGAAAGAGGAGAGTGAAAAAGTTGGCTTAAAGCTCAACATTCAGAAAACAAAGATCATGGCATCCGGTCCCATCACTTCATGGGAAATAGATGGGGAAACAGTAGAAACAGTGTCAGACTTTATTTTTGGGGGCTCCAAAATCACTGCAGATGGTGACTGCAGCCATGATATTAAAAGACGCTTACTCCTTGGAAGAGAAGTTATGACCAACCTAGATAGTATATTGAAAAGCAGAGACATTACTTTACCAACTAAGGTCCGTCTAGTCAAGGCTATGGTTTTTCCTGTGGTCATGTATGGATGTGAGAATTGGACTGTGAAGAAGGCTGAGTGCCGAAGAATTGATGCTTTTGAACTGTGGTGTTGGAGAAGACTCTTGAGTCCCTTGGACTGCAAGGAGATCCAACCAGTCCATTCTGAAGGAGATCAACCCTGGGATTTCTTTGGAAGGAATGATGCTAAAGCTGAAACTCCAGTACTTCGGCCACCTCATGTGAAGAGTTGACTCATTGGAAAAGACTCTGATGGTGGGAGGGATTGAGGGCAGGAGGAGAAGGGGACGACCGAGGATGAGATAACTGGATGCCATCACGGACTTGATGGACGTGAGTCTGAGTGAACTCTGGGAGATGGTGATGGACAGGGAGGCCTGGCGTGCTGCGATTCATGGGGTCGCATAGAATCGGACGCGACTGAGCGACTGAACTGAACTGAGGCTTCCCGTATAGCTCAGTTCGTAAAGAATCTGCCTGCAATGCAGGAGACCCAGGTTCAGTCTTTGGTTTGGGAAGATCCCCTGGAGAAAGAAATGGCAAGCCACTCCAGTATCCTTACCTGCAAAATTTCATGGACAGAGGAGCCTGATGGGCTGCAGTCCATGGGGTTTGCAAAGAGTCAGGCATGACTGAACAACTAACACTTGTGCATAATATCTGTATGACTTCTCTTGATCCTTGGATTAAGTCACCACCCTTTTTCATGCCCTGTGGTCATTTTACCATGGACCAGATGTATGAATTAAAGATTAATGATTGCAGGTTGGTTTTCCTCAATCATATGGAGCAGAATTTAATTATTGCCCTTCCCTGGAACCTAGACAGAGTGCCTGAAAAACTATGGACTGAGGTTTGTGATATTACACAGGAGGCAATGATCAAGACCATCCCCAAGAAAAAGAAATGCAAAACGGCAAAATGGTTGCCTGAGGAAGCATTATAAATTAGCTGAGAAAAGCAACAAAGCTAAAGGCAAAGGAGAAAAGGAAAAGTATACCCATTTGAATTCAGAATTCCAAAGTGCTGGCGACGGAATGAAACACCAACACTGCAGATTGGTTTAAATCTTTATATTTTAACACTTGCTTCTTACAGCTGCTTTATTTTATATCCCTTGCACAACAACCTACAGGGCAAGCTGCCAAGCACTATGATTCAGAGACTATACAAGTGCGCAGGCGCAGGGTGAGATAACCTTTACCTTGACTTATTTACTGCAGCTAAGACTTTGTTTTGGGGAACTTCCTAATCAACTTAGAATCCGTTTTGTCCCAGGGTCTGTTCCTTTTGAGGAATCAGAGAAACATCCTTGTGTGCAAGAAATGTTCTTTTCCCATGGGAACAAACAGGATTCTTAGCTGAACATCTCGTTTGCAAGAATGTTTAACTCAGGCTGAGAGTCTCGTTTGCAAGCACTTCTCAACCTTCTTTATACCTTGTTCCCTACGCAAAGAATAGCAAGGAGAGATAGGAAAGCCTTCCTCAGTGAACAGTGCAAAGAAATAGAGGAAAACAATAGAATGGGAAAGGCTAGAGACCTCTTCAAGAAAATTAGAGATACCAAGGGAACATTTCATGCAAAGATGGGCACAATAAAGGACAGAAATGGTATGGACCTAACAGAAGCAGAAGATATTAAGACAAGGTGGCAAGAATATACAGAAGTATATAAAAAAGATCTTCAGGACCCAGATAACCACGATGATGTAATCACTCACCTAGAGCCAGACATCCTGGAATGTGAAGTCAAGCGGGCCTTAAGAAGCATCACTATGAACAAAGCTAGTGGAGGTGATGGAATTCCAGTTGAACTGTTTCAAATCCTAAAAGATGATGCTGTGATTAAGTGCTGCACTCAATATGTCAGCAAATTTGGAAAACTCAGCAGTGGCCACAGGACTGGAAAAGGTCAGTTTTCATTCCAATTCCTAAGAAAGGAAATACCAAAGAATGTTCAAACTACCACACAATTGCACTCATCTCGCATGCTAGTAAAGTAATGCTCAAAATTCTCCAAGCGAAGCATCAACACAGTACATAAACCAAGAATTTCCAGATGTTCAAGCTGGTTTTAGAAAAAGCAGAGGAACCAGAGATCAAGTGTCCAACATCTACTGGATCATCAAAAAAACAAGAGAGTTCCGGAAAAACATCTACTTCTCCTTCATTGACTATGCTAAAGTCTTTGATTGTGTGAATCACAACCAACTGTGGAAAATTCTTCAAGAGATGGAAATACCACACCACCTGACCTGCCTCCTGAGAAATCTGTATACAGATCAAGAAGCAACAGTTAGAACTGGACATGAAACAACAGTCTGGTTCCAAATTGTGAAAGGAGTATGTCAAGGCTGTATATTGTCACCCTGCTTATTTAACTTCTATGCAGAGTACATCATGCGAAATGCTAGGCTGGATGAAGCACATACAACACTTATATATGTTTAGAGATATTATAATCAGTGTTAAAAGACAGGTAACAATCTAGAATTACATAAAAAAATCAAACCCAACTAATCAATTAGGAAAAGGTAAACAGCCAACCTCAAAATGGTCAAAGGATTTAGAACACGTCTCATTTACACTTTCTGAAGGAAAAATAAGGGAGTGAAATAATGTTTAACATGATTATTATTCAAGGAAATTCAAATTATATCAACAGTCAATCACCATTAACACCACTGACAAAAGCTAAACCCTGACAACATCAAATATTGCTTAAAACACTCAAATACCTGGTGATATAAAAATAGTTAATTTTTAATTAACTATTTTAATTTTCTTCCTCTGCTGACTTTGGGCTTCATTTGTACTTGTTTTTCTTATTTCTTTAGCAAGAAGTTGTTTATTTGAGATTTTCCTTGTTTCTTGAGGTAGGCCTGTATCACTGTAGTGATACAATCACTACAATGTGATCCAATACTATCAAAGGTAGTATTGCTTTTGATTTCTCCCGAAGATTTTGGAAGCTTGCATTTCTACCTTCATTCTTCTCGTTATTTTTTATTTTCTCTTTGATATGTTTACTGGTTGAATGAGTTTTTTCAGTAGTGTGTTGTTTAGTCTCCAAGCGTTCATTGTTTTTGTTTTCTTTGTGTTTCATACCATAGTTGGAAAAGATGCTTAATATGATTTCAGTTTTCTTTAATTTATTGAGACTTGCTTTGTTGCCTAGCATGTGGACTAGGTGATCTGTTCATTGATATAAGTGGACTATTATTATTCTGTTAGTTAATTATTCCCCTTTTATGTCCGTTAATATTTGCTTTATAAAGTCCCATGCTGTTAATCTGTTAATTTCCCCTTTCATGTCTGTTAATATTTGCTTTATATATTTAGGTTCTCCTATATTAGGTGCATTTACAAATGTTATAGCCTCTTCTTTGATTGTCTCTTATATCATTATATAATGCCTTTTTTTGTCTTTTGCTATAGAGTTTGATTTAAAGTCTGTTTTGTCAACTGTGAATATTGCTCCCCTAGGTTTCTTTTCATTTCTACTTGCATGGAATATTTATTCCACCCCTTCATTTTCACATGTATGGGTCTCTCAGGTCTGAAGTGAGTCTCTTGTGTGCAGCATACCAAAAAGTCTTTTTCTTTTTTTTTAATCCATTTGGCTAACCTTTCTTTTCATTGAAGCTTGTAGCTCATTTACACTTAAGTGATTATTAATAGGCATGTACTTATTGCCATTTTAGTATTTATTTTCTGGTTGTTTTTGTAGTCTTCTCCATTATTTTCTTCTTTTTTCACTCTTTTCCCTTGTGATTTGATTTTCCCTTGTGGTTTTCTTTAGTGTTATACTTGGGTTCCTTTATTTTTATTTTCTTTTTTGCATCTGTTGGATAATTTTGATTTGCAGTTACCAGAGGTTAGTATGTATATATGTATATATAATAGATATATAAATTATAAATATATATATAAATTTATATATGTATTAAACTGATAATTATTTAGTTTTAAACACTGTCTTAAATCTCTACTACTTTAGTCTCCCCTCCCATGTTTTATGTTTTGGTTTCATAGTTTACATCTTTATGTGTATTCCTTAGCTGTTTATTATAGTTATAGTTGATTTTACAGTTTTTCTTTTAACCTTTAGATAGCTTATTTAAAATGTTGATCCACTGCCTTTATTATATGTTTGCCTTAGCCAGTTAATTTTTGCCTTCATTTATTTTCTTATTTCTTGTTATAACCCTTTCTTTTTCACTTGAAGAAGACCTTTTAACATTTTCTTATAGGGCCAGTTTAGTAGTGATGAAGCTTCCCTGGTGGCTCAGGTAGTGAAGAACCTGCCTGCAATGCAGGAGACCTGGATTCAATCACTGGGTTGGGAAGATACCCTGGAGAAGAAATTGACTACCCACTCCTGTATTCTTGCATGGAGAATCCCATGGACAGAGGAGCCTGCCACGTTGCAGTCCATGGGGTCACAAAAAGTCAGACATGACTGAGCAGCTAAGCACCTTAGTGCTAATGAACTCATTTAGTTTTTTAGTGCTTATCACTCATTTGAATGATAACCTTGCAAAGTAGAGTATCCTTGGTTGCAGGGGCTTTAATTTTTCTTTTAAAAAAAATATAACACACCACTGCTTTAAATATATCATGCCACTCCTTTCTGGCCTGAAGATTTTCTGCTGAAAAGCCAGCTGATAGCCTTATGGTGAGTTTCCTTGAATGTAACTCTTTTTCTTTTGCTACCTTTAAAAGTCTTTCTTTTATGATTTTAATTAGGATATGTTTTTGTGTGAGTCTCTTTGAGTTTATCTTGTTTGGGACTCTCCATGCTTCCTGGATCAGAATATCTGCTTTCTTCTTCAAGTGAGGTAATATTTCAGCCATCATTTCATCAAATACATTTCCTGCCTCTTTCTTTCTCTCTTCTTCTTCTGAGACCCCTGTAATGTGAATTTTAGTATGGTTGATGTTTTCCTAGAGGTCCCTTAAACTATCCTCATTTAGTTTTTCTTTTCTTTTTGCTATTCTGATTTGGTGACTTCCACCATCCTGTCTTTATATATCTCATATTCTTCTGTATCATATAATCTGTTGTTAAGTCCTTCTAGTGTATTTTTTATTTCATTGTTGTATTCATCAGCTCTGGTTCATTTGTAATGTATTTTAGTTCTTTGATGTTCTCACCATTTTCTGCCAAGTTCTGTGGGCATTTTTATGACCATTACTCTGAATTCTTTATCAGTCCAATTAGTTATTTCTGTTTCATTAGGGTTTGTTCCTGGAGTTTTATTCTGTTCTTTCATTTGAAAAAGTATTCTTGTTTTCTCAGTTTGTTTTACCTCTCTGTCTCTTTGAAATTAGGAAAAACTGTTACCCATCCCAGTCTTCAATGCACATCCTTGGAGGGGAGTGTTTTTGTGCAGTCTGTATGTACCCAAGTGGCTTTGATGGGAGAGCTCAATCTAAAGCAAGCACAGGCTGAATCTTCCCTCAGAGTGCACTGGCCACCATTGCCTTGGCAGAGAGTAGGGCTGGAGCCTGAGGGCTAGAGCTAGTGCCCAGTTCTAGCTGGGACTTATCACCTGTGAGGCTGGATGTCATGGCCTTGGCAGGGAGCAAGGTTAGAGCTGGAGGGGCTGGAGCCTACGCCTGGTGTGAGCCACAGCTTCTCATGCAACCTGGTAATGTTTGTTGCCTTGGTTGGAGAGGGGCCAGGGCCAGAGTGTCTCGAGCAGCGGCTTAATGTAAATTTGTCATCTCCCCAGCATGATGGTGTTTGCCACCTTGGTGGAGAATGGGCAGGAGCTGGAGAAGCTGAAGCCTGAACCTGGTGTAGGCTAGGGGCATGCTGGGGCATCCTGGCAGGCAGCCAGAGCACCATGCCATCTTCAGTCTGCTGCTTCTGGGACCAGGAGCAAACAAGTCTCTGTGTGCCCTGTTCAAGAGCAAAGTCTTAGTTTCCCACAGCCCTGTGTTACGCCCCACTGGTTTCAATCCAGCGAAGGGGAGTGTTTAGCAGTCTGCTTCTTCATTTCCAAATGTATGGCCTTTGTTTTCTCTTTTACTGTACCTTTCCTTGTTTGCTTTTTTATTCCTAGTTTAATTACACTTTGATCAGAGAACATATATGAAATATGTGTGACTTCAGTGCACTGAAATTTGCTGAAACATGCCTTCTGACCTGGCATTGGTGTTTTTCTAAATGTTCTCTGTGTGCTTGAAAAAAATATTTATTTTATAGTATACATGTCCACTCAATCAATTTTGTTTATTATATTCAAATTTTCTATTTACTCTTTTTTCTTGATATGTCAGTTACAGACAAAAGTGTGCTTTACCTTCAGGAATGAGAAATGTCTTATAACTGTGAATATATTTATTTCTCCTTATAATTCTATCAGCATGAACATAGATGCAAAAATCCTCACAAAATTCTAGCAATCAGAGTCCAACAACGCATTAAAAAGATCATACACCATGACCAAGTGGGCTTTATCCCAGGGATGCAAGGATTCTTCAATATCCGCAAATCAACCAGTGTAATTCACCACATTAACAAATTGAAAAATAAAAGCCGTATGATTATCTCAATACATGCAGAGAAGGCCTTTGACAAAATTCAACATCCATTTATGATAAAAGCTCTCCAGAAAGCAGGAATAGAAGGAACATACCTCAACATAATAAAAGCTATATATGACAAACCCACAGCAAACATTATCCTTAACAGTGAAAAATTGAAAGCATTTCCCCTAAAGTCAGGAACAAGACAAGGGTGCCCACTTTCACCGCTACTATTCAACATAGTTCTGGAAGTTTTGGCCACAGCAATCAGAGCAGAAAAAGAAATAAAAGGAATCCAAAATGGAAAAGAAGAAGTAAAACTCTCACTGTTTGCAGATGACATGATCCTCTACATAGAAAACCCTAAAGACTCCACCAGAAAATTACTAGAGCTAATCAATGAATATAGTAAAGTTGCAGGATATAAAATCAACACACAGAAATCCCTTGCATTCCTATACACTAATAATGAGAAAGTAGAAAAAGAAATTAAGGAAACAATTCCATTCACCATTGCAATGAAAAGAATAAAATACTTAGGAATATATCTACCTAAAGAAACTAAAGACCTATATATATAAAACTATAAAACTCTGATGAAAGAAATCAAAGAGGACACTAATAGATGGAGAAATATACCATGTTCATGGATCGGAAGAATCAATATAGTGAAAATGAGTATACTACCCAAAGCAATTTACAAATTCAATGCAATCCCTATCAAGCTACCAGCCATATTTTTCACAGAACTAGAACAAATAATTTCAAGATTTGTATGGAAATACAAAAAACCTCAAATTGCCAAAGCAATCTTGAGAAAGAAGAATGGAACTGGAGGAATCAACCTGCCCGACTTTAGGCTCTACTACAAAGCCACAGTCATCAAGACAGTATGGTACTGGCACAAAGACAGACATATAGATCAATGGAACAAAATAGAAAGCCCAGAGATAAATCCACACACATATGGACACCTTATCTTTGACAAAGGAGGCAAGAATATACAATGGAGTAAAGACAATCTCTTTAACAAGTGGTGCTGGGAAAACTGGTCAACCACTTGTAAAAGAATGAAACTAGATCACTTTCTAACACCACACACGAAAATAAACTCAAAATGGATTAAAGATCTAAATGTAAGACCAGAAACTATAAAACTCCTAGAGGAGAACATAGGCAAAACACTCTCTGACATAAATCACAGCAGGATCCTCTATGATCCACCTCCCAGAATTCTGGAAATAAAAGCAAAAATAAACAAATGGGATCTAATTAAAATTAAAAGCTTCTGCACAACAAAGGAAAATATAAGCAAGGTGAAAAGACAGCCTTCTGAATGGGGAGAAAATAATAGCAAATGAAGCAACTGACAAACAACTAATCTCAAAAATATATAAGCAACTTATGCAACTCAATTCCAGAAAAATAAACGACCCAATCAAAAAATGGGCCAAAGAACTAAATAGACATTTCTCCAAAGAAGACATATGGATGGCTAACAAACACATGAAAAGATGCTCAACATCACTCATTATTAGAGAAATGCAAATCAAAACCACAATGAGGTACCACTTCACACCAGTCAGAATGGCTGCGATCCAAAAATCTGCAAGCAATAAATGCTGGAGAGGGTGTGGAGAAAAGGGAACCCTCCTACACTGTTGGTGGGAATGCAAACTAGTACAGCCACTATGGAGAACAGTGTGGAGATTCCTTTAAAAATTGCAAATAGAACTGCCATATGACCCAGCAATCCCACTGCTGGGCATACACACTGAGGAAACCAGAATTGAAAGAGACACATGTACCCCAATGTTCATCGCAGCACTGTTTATAATAGCCAGGACATGGAAGCAACCTAGATGTCCATCAGCAGATGAATGGATAAGCAAGCTGTGGTACATATACACAATGGAGTATTACTCAGCCATTAAAAAGAATACATTTGAATCAGTTCTGATGAGATGGATGAAACTGGAGCCGATTATACAGAGTGAAGTAAGCCAGAAAGAAAAACACCAATACAGTATACTAACACATATATATGGAATTTAGAAAGATGGCAATGATGACCCTGTATGCAAGACAGCAAAAAAGACACAGATGTGTATAGCGGACTTTTGGACTCAGAGGGAGAGGGAGAGGGTGGGATGATTTGGGAGAATGGCATTGAAACTTGTATACTATCATGTAAGAATCGAATCACCAGTCTACGTCCGATGCAGGATACAGCATGCTTGGGGCTGGTGCACGGGGATGACCCAGAGGGATGTTGTGGGGAGGGAGGTGGGAGGGGGGTTCATGTTTGGGAACACATGTACACCCGTGGTGGATTCATGTCAATGTATGGCAAAACCAATACAGTATTGTAAAGTAAAATAAAGTAAAAATAAAAGTTAAAAAATAAAAAATAAAATAAATAAATAAAAAAATAATAATAATTATATCAGCAAAATGTATGATTTTCTTAGTTTTTTTTTTCAAGCTTATTGGGGTAAAGTTGTATATAGTATTCTATAATTTCCATGAGTTCAAATAGCAAAACTAAGGAGTACTTTTATTTTGATACACAAGAATAGAATTGTATGTGATCATAATAAACCTACATGGTGTTAAAATGGCAATCTTGTTCCTTCAGAGGAAGAGACATTGAAACAGTCGTTATTAACGTGTCTTTTGCTGAAATGCTGCCACAATTTCTTCCATCCCAGTATGTGTCCTTTTGCAGTGATTAAGCAATTAATTAGTGCTCCCTTAACCTCTCTGCTAAACTAAATGCCACAGTGATTGAGAGGCTTTGAATTGGTTTATACTACTTTATCCTTCAAGTCATATGTGGTTCTTATAAAATGGTGGTGTTCTTTTTGACATTATACTTAATCTATTAGAAGGATCATAAAGGTAGAAAAGACACATGGGTTTTGAGGTTTTTGGTTCATTGTGTCTTTGTGTAATTTGACCCATTTTCTTATGAAGTTAGATCATAATTGATGTTTCCTGTGATTAATGATTTATAGGTCTAAGAAACTACAGTAGATTCCTCTTACCAGCTAGCATTCTCTTTGCTTTGTCTGTAGATATGTTGAATAAGAGATGTAACTTCTGTTGATCAATTCTGTCTTTTCAGATTTTTTATAGTATTTCAGTTGCTACGTAGCAAGACATATGTTATACTTATAAAGCCATACCAGCTTGATAGTAAAGCTTATTGTATGTCTCGGGCATCAAAGCAGTGCAGTCAGCTTTTAACCTTTGGAACAGAAAGCAGTTCTAATAATTAACTCATTGCATAACTGTATTTATAAAGGGACCTTCTTTGCTGTAATGCCACAGCATATTAATCTGGAAAGCCTTATGAACACTTGGCCTCATCACAGTGAAGCAAGCAACCAAGGCTGCCAAGAATGGAGGACATTGGTACTCAACAACCCAAAAGAAATGGCTTTGGCCTTGAGAGAACGTTGATGAGCAGAGAAATGACATATCAATGGGAAAACTGTTGATAAAGCAATAACCATTATCCTTGAACTATTTAATCTGTCAGAACAATTTTATGGTTTCTTAGACCTTAATCATTTTAAATGACTCATAAACCTGTTGAATAGAAGTAAGATCATTTGGCTATTATTAACTTACCTAAAAATATTTTACTTAAAGGCAACCAGATTGCATGTCAAACAGGGCTATGTAATAAAAATGCATTTTTCTACTCATTCGTACAGTGCCATTCAGGGACCTTTCGGTTGAGTGCCGTGTAATTCAGGTACCTTTAAGGGAATGAACAATGAACATATTGTCATTAGAGAAATGTAGCCTCTCAGAATTACCTTTCTAGAATATATTAGGTTACACTGTTTTACTACAGTATTCAGTCAGTTGCCTAAAAAATTAAGTTCAAACTCTTTTAATTTAGTTTTCAAGTCTCTGTATAATATGACCACAATTTGCCTCTCCAGCTGAATTTCCTGTTACTCCGCTCTGTATTCTGATCTAGCATTCTGTTGTATTTTCTGTTTCCCTTTCCTGTCAGATAATTCTGTATCTCCTTGTACTGCCTATACTGATTTCTCACTCTGCAATGCTTTTTCTTTTTCACCATGTTCCCTTGCCCAAATGAAACGTTAGCTTTAAGCCTTGCTGGTTTCTCATGATTCAAATGCATAGCACAATGCTTGTATTTTCATTTGATGCTTATTTCACTGTTTTTTCCAAAGATTTGAAGGTCTTTATGAGTAATTGATGTTGTATTCCCAAAGCTTAGCAATAACTAACATTTATTTTTTGGCCATTCTATACAGGATACTATTTACTTAGGATACAAATATGAAAATACATTGTTCTTGTGTTTGGTGTTTAGTAAATATATGTGTAACTGAATGATGAGGGAGGGATCTTAGTTCTCAGTCACTTATAATGAGTTGCCATCATCTTAAATACTGTATAGTTCTAAAAAATCTTATAAACACTTTTATAAGGGGTAGAAATTTTTAAATATTCCATTTGGGAGTTCTTGTAAAGAAAATACATGCAGTTGGGGTGTCTTGAGATGAAAGAGCCTTGGATCACTAGTTTGGAGATTTCCTGTAACTGCTTTATAATGTAATTTGACAAGGGAAATTATCATTCATTTGGCTTGAGTCTTAAAGAAAAGAACCTGAAGACTTTTTCCCCATGGATGACTGAATCTTATCAGTCCCATACATAGTATTTTGGGGAATTTATAGCTCTTAGCCCTTGTGAATTTTTTTTTTAATTGTGAAAAAAAATTTTTTAATTTTTTATTAAAAAAAAACATAACTTTTTTTATTTAAAAAAAAACTTGAAAAATTTTTAAGATTGTGATCATATTTACTTTTTCCTGAAAGTTGAATCATTCATTGAGGAAGCTGCCTGAAATATATGAGTTTGTAAAGTTTAGTGCCAGACAACATTGAGAAGTTAGTTTGGGGATATAGTACTGAAGGTTTTACTAAGGAATTTGAGTTTTTAATTAGCAGTAGTGATATGGAAAAAGCTTTTTCAAAAGTCCAGGCTGTTGTTCAAAGTATCCAAAAAGAATTTGAGTAAGGAGCACAAAGGAAACAGACACACATGCACACTGAGGAGCAAAAAGAACAAAGAAGCAATTTATTCAGGGCAAAAGTGAAAGGACACACAGAGAAGAGTGTGGACATCCTGGTGAGTGAGGAGCACCCTGAAGGGTTGTTGATCCCCTTTTTATATCTTATTTTTAGCCCTTTGAATGGGTAGGGTCTTTTTGACCAGGGGTGGGATATTCACTGAGGGGAGTGTTGGCATGTATCCTGGATTGCACTTGGTTGCATCAGCTCCCAGTCTTACATGTTTGTCCCCTGAAACCATCTTACATGTGCTCAAGGCTGTTTTCCCTTACTAGTTGAGCACACACGTGGAAGGTCATCCAGGGTCATCAGCAACCTGCGCATGTTTGTTGTGTATGCCCCATGGATTTCATGGTCAGAATCTCTTGCTCAGATGCTGTAGAGTTTCTGTGTTAGATGACATTCCTTCCTGTGTCAGGGCCTCATTAAGAACAACGCAAGGAGGTGGCTTTGCCTTCTGCCTAATGCCTTTTTCTGAGGAGGCTGTCCTTGGGCCTGGCCCTGTCTTTCCTGCCCCAGTAGCAAAACAGTGAGAGTTTGAGCAGTTGGATGACCTCCTGTCCATATATGCAAAGCATGTCAGTGTGCCAAAAGAAAGACTAGCTATACAAAGTAGTGAATGGAGAGTCAGAGACCAGATATGAATATAATTTTATAGTTGGCAACAGATGATGAAAATCACAGTGAGAGCTACTTTGGAAATTTGAAAAAAAAAAATCATACAGCTGTTGGAACCCTTTCAGAGAATTAATCGATAGAATCTAGTCATTGGTGAGTCACGGGAAAAGGAATGTAATAAAAATGACAGGCCTGAGTGCCTGAGAGTGCCTTTTATCAAGAGAGACAGCACAGGAGGAGGAAGAAAATTACGAAACAGGAGTTTATCAGTCAGGGCGACCTAAGTTACGTTGTGTTAATGTTAACCTTTAAATCTCATTGAATTAAAATGGCAAAGTTTCATGGCTTTGCATTGTCACGTGACCATTTTGGCCTGGCTGAGGGTTTTGCTGCACATTTTCCTCATTCAGACAGATCAGCCATGTCTAAAAAGCTGGCAGTTGCTGTGGCAGAAAAGAGAGTGCTACTTACCCCAGCAAGTAAATATTCTGGCCTAGAGGTGACACGTGTCATTTCCAACCACAGCTCATTGACCAGACTAAGCGCAACCCCTAGGGGACTGGCTGCAAGTCGAGTCTTCCAGGTAGTGAGGAGGAAAGGGAAGGGGCAGAGGGGCATGAGTGAGAAACTTGTTAGGTCTCCTGAGAGGCAGACCTCAGGATGCAATTAAACAGGCAAATTTTGTTTGTGAGAGGAAATAGGAAGGAAGGCTGAGAAAGCCATCAGACTGTCATTCACAACTTTCTACTTTCTGAGGAAAGCTCCCAAGACTGTCAGGGAGTTCTGGAGTTAGTCTTCTGCAGAAGAATCCTGTGTTTCTGAGAACAAACCTCTCCTCCTAGCCTTGTTGTGCTCAGTCGTTGGTTTGGGGCAGCCTGTGAGAAGGGCTACAACTCCACGCATGCAGCCGTGGAGCTCAGAGCACAGAGCTCTGACCGTTGGTCAGTTGGGGGTCTGCAGATGGCATATCCTCATGGTAGCCACAATAGCCCCCCTCGTGGCTATCTCTGGAGTTAATAGAGTTTGATTTGCACATATTTTATCTGAGATTCTGAGCCAGGGAATGTAGGGAAGGACAGTATAAGATGGCAGCTTTATTGTAGTGATGTCCAGCAGAAAGGTGACGATAGCATATGCAGCTTAGACAGAAGCTCTGGGGCACTAATTTGAAAGCCATAGGATAGGGATGTGGATTAAATTAATGAAAAATGCGTTCACAATAGCAAGGAAATTCCATATACTCCTGAATACAAAATTGAGCTAGAGTCTCTTGCACAAGATGTTGGTCACGTACCTGGGAGATGGAGGGACGTCTTAGGTAGCTGTTCACATGTCTGCCTAGACAGGGGCAAGCATGTCTGAGCAGAGGAAACGAAACTGGACTTCCAGGTTCCTTGGGGCCAAGGAGGAAGGAAAGAGTATGTTTACACAGGTCAATGGAACTGTAGACAGGAGACTACCAGCAATGGAGAGGTTCTCCAAGTGCCCAAAGCCAAGTCCTCAGAAAGAAAACATCAGCTTTAACTCCTTTCAGGTAAAGCTTGTCTTTCCATAGTGCCAGTCAGGTGAGATAGACCCTGCTCATTCCCCTCGCCTCTCCTCTGTTTTGAACTTGGTGTATAAGAAACTGTAATTCCCATTGAGAGAGGAAAGGTTCACATCATAAGATGGGGTAGAAAGGAAAGGCCTAGACCTTCCATCTCCTGCTTCCTCTCTGCCAAAGACTCCATCTGGAGGAGGAGAGATTTAGTCTTGAATGAAACTAGAAGACTTATTCCATTGGATTGGATATTGCAGATTTCAAATTGAAACTTGCCGCTTAAAGTACCCCAATGCTTTCTAGAACCAAAGAGTACCTATGGGATCTGAGTTTTAAGAACAGGGTATGAACTAGCCCCACTGAACAAATTTTACACTAACATCTAGGACATAAAACTAAACTCGTCTTCATTACATCTTACTACTTTTGCTTTTTTAATAAATCTGTTAAATAAAAAAAGCATCATAAGTAAGATCTGATGATTGGGACAGCCTTGACTGCTATTTTCTAAATCATACAGGAAGGTAAAGTCTCTCAAATGCCTTGTTCCAAATAAGAAGATAGTTATGCACCAGTGAATTTTTTTTCCAGATTTATTCTTCTGGACGATTTTTCTCAATTGAATTTAAGTTCACAGGTTGTGAACTTAAGTATGGTCATTGCCATACTTAGTTGTATCCTGATGAAGCTGAAACTAAGATCTCCATCAACCTTCCTTTTTTTAGAAGCCATGAATTTTCTGCTACAGCCCTTGGCTTAAAAGAGTAACCAGATACCTAGAATGTAATTGTGCCTGGGATGATTTATTAAGTACTAGGGATTGGCTTTTCTTTAAGTTAGTGGCTGTTTTTCAGTTGCTGGGAATCTTTTGTGTTTTATCAACTCATTGGACTCCTCAAAATGTCAAACATATTTGAAGATTGATGTAACCTAATTCAAGATCAAGGGCACTGCAAGACCATTCACACCAGGGAGACAACACCAAGTGTTCACTGTTAGAAGAATTTCTGATTCTACCCAATCATCAGGAACTTTCCTGACTGAGAAGAAGTTGAACAGAGTAAGAATTTGGGTAAAACTTTTATTTATTTGGATATTAATTCATAATGGTTTGTTGGACAGTAACATAAGAATTTGGAGTTTCTACTTCTTTAGAACTTTAATTGTTGGATTCTAATTTCCTTCAGAAAGGCGTTTATAGCTTTATGTCTCTGTGAGACCTTTTGATTTTATTGCCAAACAGTTGATGTTGGGCAAGGCTGGAAATAGTTTTGCTTAAAAAATAGAATAGAGAGTGAATTGTCTACATTAATTCCTAAGTAGCTCTGGGGTTGATTTAATTAATATGTAGTTCTAGCATATTTCACTGTCTTTTGGGAGCAAAATTTTACTGTTCAAATATGGTCCAAAAAGGATGAGCAAAAGGGAAAGTTGTCTTAATAAGTAAGAGTAGATGATTTCAATAGACTGTTGGTCCCTTCCCTGGAGGGGTATGTTCCCACCCCTGCTTATGCATAAGCTCGTTTAAGCCTGAAAGGTAAAGATGACAGAAAAGCTGAGGAGTGGTAGGGAGAAACTCTTGTCTGTTGCCAAGTGTAGGGACATCCTTCTCCGCTGTGCGCCTTGCTTCTCCTTAAAAGAAGAGAGTGAACTACCCTCATGGATGAGTTTGGAACAACAAACAGGGCATGCTTGGCCTACCACTTTCTTCCTTGAGATTTGTTTCTCTGTAGAAACATGGGCTGCCCTTGGCTTTGTGGAAGAAGGACTGTCATTGTTTGCTGCTGCTAATTACTCAGGGGTATCTCGGGACAAGGTTGTTTTAGGAAGCTCTTTGTTTTCCAGAACCATGTCTCCCAACCCAGTTTCATTTACAATAAACTCTACCTAATATTTTGGTTCTTTGTTGACTTGCATCTAGCAGGGAAAAAGAAATATTATTTACTAGCATCCTTCAAACCTTGTCAAAGTTATTATTGGTAGTGATACAGTTTGTAAACCAACTGGTTGATCAGTGCTGGGAATGCTTAGGTGAAATTGGTGAATGTTTAATTTTTGGAACATTTTCAAATACTATTCCTTATTTTCAGAGGTTTCTAAAGAAAGATATTCAAATTCTTTGGTTGAACAAATAAAAGCTTAAGCATAAGGACAATAAAAGTCAAAATTACTCAGGACTTTCATAAGTGCATTTCTCAAACTCAAGGATGGTTTTGAGAGATTAGCTTTCTGAAAAAGGAAATGAATGAAGACTTTCTTATGTAATTGTGCAATGTCTGTGAGCAGGAGGAGGCATCAGTGATTGGAAGAAGAATATGTATGTGGCTTAGTGTAAGAATGCAGCTTTGTGTGAGTGTATGTGATTATCTTTGTGGGCATGTGGGTGAGTGTGTGTGTGTGTGTATTTGTGGCTAGGAGTACGGGTGAATGTGTATGGTTGTCGGTGTGTGTGATGTATTTTTGCATGGAATTCTATAGATGTGCACTAGTGTGTCACCAGGTTAGTGTGTGGATACTTGTGTGTGTACATGCACATGCTTGTGTGTGGGCATATGGGTATCAGTGGCTGGGTGAGTGGGTATAGATATGTCTAGGTGTGTACGGATGTGTTTGTGTGTGTGTGTATTGGTGTGAAAGGTACAAAGTGTGCAGTAGGAGGCAGATGAAACCAAAAATTCTTAGAGAACAAGAAAATAACTGGTTCCTCAGGAAATTTCAAGATAAATTGTAAGGAAACATCAAAAAGGTCTTAACTTTTCAGAAATTTACATTTAGAATTTCACCTGAAACATTAGAATTTTAGTTAATCAGTTGTTGTTTTGTCACTCAGTCATGTCCAACTCTTTGCAATTCTTTGTGACCTCTTTGTGACCCGTTGAGACTTCTTTGTGACCTCTTTGCAGCATGCCAGGCTTTCCCATTCCCCACCATCTCCCAGAGCTTGCTCAAACTCATATCCATTGATTCAGTGATGCCATCCAACCGTCTCATCCTCTGTCATCCCCTTCTCCTCCTGCCTTCAATCTTTCCCAATATCAGAGTCTTTTCTAATGAGTCAGCTCTTCACATCAGGTGGCCCAAGTATTAGAGCTTCAGCTTCAGCATCAGTCCTTCCAATGAATAGTCAGGATCGATTTCCTTTAGGATTGACTGGTTTGATCTTGCACTCCAGGGGACTCTCAAGAGTCTTCTCCAACACCACAGTTCCAAAGCATCAAACCTTTGGTGCTCAGCCGTCTTTATGATCCAACTGTTACATCCATACGTGGCTACTAGAAAAACCATAGCTTTGACTATATGGACCTTTGTCGGCAAAGTAATGTCTCTGCTTTTTAATATGCTTTCTAGGTTGGTCATAGCTTTTCTTCTAAGAAACAAGCATCTATTAATGATTGAAGTCACCATCCACAGTGATTTTGGAGCACAGGAAATAAGTTCTGTCACTGTTTCCATTGTTTTCCCATCTATTTGCCATGAAGTGATGGGACTGGATGCCATGATCTTCATTTTTTGAATGCTGAGTTTTAAGCCAGCTTTTTCACTCTCCTCTTTCACTTTTATCAAAAAGCTACTTAGTTCCTCTTCGCTTTCTATCATAAGGGTGGTGTGATCTGCATATCTGAGATTATTGCTATTTCTCCCAGTAATCTTGATTCCAGCTTGTGATTCATCCAGACTGGCAATTCACTTGATGTACTCTACATGGAAGTCAAATAAGCAGAGTTACAGTATACAACCTTGACATACTCCTTTCCCAGTTTGGAACCAGTGCATTGTTCCATGTCCAGTTCTAACTGTTGCTTCTTGCTCTACATACAGGTTTCTCAGGATGTAGGTAAAGTGGTCTGGTATTCTCAATTCTTTAAGAATTTTCTATAGTTTGTTGTGACCCACAGAGTCAGAGGCTTTAGCATAGTCAGTGAAGCAGAAGTAGATGTTTTTCTGGAATTCTCTTGCTTTTTCTATGATCCAACGGATGTTGGCAATTTGATCTCTGGTTCCTCTGCCTTTTCTGAATCCAGCTTGAACATCTGTAAGTTCTCAGTTCACATACTGTTGAAGCCTAACTTGGAGAATTTTGAGCATTACTTTGCCAGCATGGGAGATGAGTGCAATTGTGCAACAGTTGAACATTCTTTGGCATTGCCTTTCTTTGGGATTGGAATGAAAACTGACCTTTTCCAGTCCTGTGGCCACTGCTGAGTTTTCCAAATTTGCTGGCATATTGAGTGCAGCACTTTATCACAGCATCATCTTTTAGGACTTGAAATAGCTCAGCTGGAATTCCATCACCTCCACTAGCTTTGTTCATAGTGATGCTTCCTAAAGCCCACTTGACTTCACATTCCATGATGTCTGGCTCTAGGTGAGTGATCACACTATCATGATTATCTGGGTCATGAAGATCTTTTTTGTACAGTTCTGTGTATTCTTGCCCCCTCTTCTTAATATCTTCTGCTTCTGTTAGGTCCATTCCATTTCTGTCCTTTCTTGTACCCATCTTGACATGAAATGTTCCCTTGGTATCTCTAATTTTCTTGAAGAGATCTCTAGTCTTTCCTATTCTATTGTTTTCCTCTATTTCTTTGCACTGATCACTGAGGAAGGCTTTCTCATCTCTCCTTGCTGTTCTTTGGAACTCTGCATTCAGATGCATATATGTTTCATTTTATGCTTTGCCTTTCACTTCTCTTCTTTCCTTAGCTATTTGTCAGGCCTCCTCAGACAACCATTTTGCCTTTTTGCATTTCTTTTTCTTGGGGTTAGTTTTGATCACCACCACCTGTACAACGTTACGAACCTGCATCCATAGTTCTTCAGGCACTCTATCAGATCTAATCCTTTGAATCTATTTGTCATTTCCACTGTATATTTGTAAGGGGTTTGATTGAGGTCATACCTGCATGGCCTGGTGGTTTTCCCTACTTTCTTCAATTTCAGTCTGAATTCAACAATAAGGAGTTCATGATCTGAGCCACCATCAGCTCCCGGTCTTTTTTTTTTTTGCTGGTTGTATAGAGCTTCTCCATCTTAGGCTGCAAAGGGTACAATCAATTTGATTTCGGTGTTGACTATCTGGTGGTGTTTGTGTGTAGAGTCATCTGTTGTGTTGTTTGAAGAGGGTGTCTGCTATGACCAGTGTGTTCTCTTGGCAAAACTCTGTTAGCCTTGGCCCTGCTTCATTCTGTACTCCAAGGCCAGACTTGCCTGTTATTCCAAATATCTCTAGACTTCCTACTTTTGCATTCCAGTCCCCTATGATGAAAATGACATCTTTTTTGTGTGTTAATTCTAGATGGTCTTGTAGCTGTTCATAGCACCATTCAACTCAGCTTCTTCAGCATTAGTGGTTGGGGCATAGACTTGGATTACTGTGATACTGAATGATTTGCCTTGGAAATGAACCAAGGTCATTCTGTTGTTTTTGAGATTGCACCCAAGTACTGTATTTCAGACTCTTTTGTTGACTATAAGGGCTAGTCCTTTTTTTTTTTTTTTTTAATCAGTACAGCTAGACAAAGCCTAGTCAAAGAATCTTGTGAATGGCTGTGTGGTTTCTGGGTGGACTGCACAATTGCTTCTGGGAAGGGTGGGAGTAGGAACTGAAATCCAGCTGTATATTTGCTGAACCATGGGTCCTGCCCCCAGAGAGGACACCTTCTTTGTATTTTCACCTAGATGCCCTGAGGTCCTGAACAGCACAGCACATGGGATTTTCACACTTTATTTTCACATGTGTGACTTCAGTGCATACCAGCCTCTCTCTGAAAGTCCCTTTCAGTGGGTATCATTTCTCCTGGTCTTGAGGAACAGGTCTGTTCTCAAGAAAATGAAAGACTGACCTGGCATCTGAGAAAGTTGAAAAAGCTTACTGACAAGGACTTTGAAAGCCTAAGAGGACATTTATCCTTGGTCAAGGAATATGTATATGCTGCCTTTGAATTCCTTCTAGAGATTCTATCACCTTTTTCCTAGCTTTTCCCAGGTACATTTTATTTAATAACAGTCTTTGAGTTTTGCATTTAGAGAAGAAACTCTGGAAAAGTAAAACCCCTAAGAATATAGAATTGAGTTTCTGGTTGCAAAAAAGCTTCATGGGAGTGTGATGTTGGAGAATGGATGGGCTTCTGGATTTTCCGAGGGCCCATGACTCCCATAGTGACATTGATTTGCTCCTCCTAGGATATACAGATTCCATGTATTTTCTCTGGAAGTCCTGAGGAAGACACCTGATAAGTCTACCATTCAGGAAAGCTGACTTCAGATAACAGATGAGTGGAAGGTTTGGAGGCTAGAAAATGAATATGATGACGCAGCCAAGTATTGTTAGATGTGTCAAAAGTAAGACCAAGTATTTTGAAATTTTGAGCATGGAAAACTAATGCCTCTAGGAACTCTAAAGGGAAGATTACAGTTGAAAAACTGAGCTGGAGGTGCAATAGATCATCCTAAGGAGGTGTTTACCTTTCCCAGCCTTCCCAATGTGCTGAGCCTAGTGCAAAGAAAGTTTCCAAGCTTCATTTATCCTTTTATAGCACATTAATAAAGTGATTCACTTGTTTGTCAGCACTTTTTACTCTATAAAGCCTCAAATTGACATCAATCATACATGCCAAGGTGTACAGAATAATAAATGCACTTTCCTCCAGATCTAACTGCACTTGATTCATTCAGCTCCTTTTAATTTATTTTACCTCTGCCATATATTCTAACTCCTTAATGGGACCAGCTTTCTGCATGGGTAAGCAGTTACATGAAGGACACAGGATTGTTGCTTTCACCTCCCCCTTTCATCTTTCAGCTGTTCTTTCACTGGTATGTCACTGACATATTAATTCCTGTCGTGAATTATGTCTATGTCTGTGTTGAGGAACTCTAGGCTGCTGCATGATGTAGTATAAGAAGGTGACTATGTCAATATTGGACACAAGTTTAGGGCTGAGTCCTCACTCTACCAATTGCTAGCTGTTTGACCTTGAGCAAAAGTTTAAATCCACTGAACCTCAGCTTCCTTACCTTTGACACTGCTGTAATAATTCCTAAATTTCAGGGTTATTTTGAAGATCAACCTATGTGTGAGAATTATGGTGCATAATTCTCAATACCTGACACTATGGTAGAAATATATATATAATGAAAGTTGTAGAAACTTCCCATTTTTTGTAAATGTAATAGTAGAAGTGCCTCATTTTTACAAACACATTATTCCCCCTGGAATTTTACTTAAAGTTTATAATGCTGTTCTGTGTCCCATATAAATTTAGTAATTCTATTATTTTAACTGAAATGCTAGTATTTAATTGCTTTGCTCCTACCTTTCATCCTAAACTGGGGAATGTTCCTCTCTGTGAATCCATATCAGAGCACTCATCACATTGATTAATAATTTATCTATTTATATCACCATCTCTTGTCTTACGGTTAGCTCTTTGAAGATGTTTATTTTTTTTCTGCATCCTTTTTTCCCCAGATTCCTAAATCAAATATTTACTTAATGGATCATTATTTTTTAAAACTTGTTTCTTGCTTGGGTCTATTTCACATAAGCCACAAGGTACAAAATGGATAGGTGGACAGATTTATGTATAATATATTGACTCTCACAATAGCCAAATTTATTAATCTTTAATAGCTTCTGATTATGTGTTGTCAGGAAGATTCAGGGAGGACATCTTTAGAAAAAAAAAAAAAAACAGCAAAAATAACAACAAAACCCTTCCCTGGAAAGAAAGCAGGAGGTCCAAGGTTTTAGGAGGATGGGTTCACTGAACAAAATATATGCAACCAGTATTTAATGATAAAGTCTGCAGTGTTCTGTTCATGGTGGAAAAGACAGCCCTTTTTTCACATGATTGTCTTACTCCCAAGGATCTTGACGTATCTTCATATGTCAGCATTGCATAAGTTAAAGATTGTTGTGAGAGAGGAAATAATAAGGGAGAAATGCTCCAAGTTGCAGACTTGGAGGGATAGAACTTGCCTGGGGACCCTGGGCTTGTGGCGCTGAGGGTGATGGATGCTATGGTTTACCTCAGGGACGTGATCAGGGTAACAGGGCCATCAGTCCCGTTCAGCCTTCCTCCTCATTCAAATCTCATTCTCTGAGTATAGGTATGACTACATAAGGCTGTTTAGTCATTTTTTAACTCAGTGTTACTAATTTGCTATTTTGGTTTTAGAGAGCATAACATGCTTGGTTAGAATTTTAACTCTCTTTAAAATCAGAGAACCTGAGAATCCTTCAAGGGCAATTTTTCTCATCCTAAAACATGCCATAGTTATTTAATTCTCCCTTTATAGTTTTATGCAGATTATTTATTGAAGTATTAAAGTAATAAAATTTACAAAAATCATGTGTACCACTTAATGCATTTTTACAAAGGGAATATACTCATGGAAACAGATTTAAAATCAAAACAGCACATGAAAACCCAGAAGTGTTTGTCTGCCCCTTTGAATCACTACCTTACCTTTTCTCCCTTACATCAAGGGAAATCATCACTTCTAACATGACTTCTAACATTATAGCTTAGTTTTTGTTCTTTTCAACTTTTATAAATAGATTTATACAATATGTACTCTTGTGCCTGACTTCTTTTATTCATACTATGTTCATTAGTTTTATCTATATTATGTGTAAATGTAAGTCACTCATCCTCACTGTGTGGTATACCATTCAACACAATACTATACTTAATATATCTGTTTCCTTATTGATGGACATATTGGTTTTATGAACATTTCCAGGTTGAAGTAGTTATTATGACTAGTGCTGCTCTGAATATTCTAGTGCATATCTTTTGTTGTCCTTATATTTCTTTGGGGGAAAATTTTCAATAATGCATTCAATATCTTTATTAATCTAGGATTTTTCAGATGCTCTGTTTGTAATTAATCAACTTGGCTAATTATTTTTTAGGCATTTGTTCATTTCATAAACACTTGTAATGATCTTGAATAAAATTTCCCCTCTTTTTCTTGATCAATCTTGTTATAGGCTTATCGGTTTTAAAAGACCAGTGTCTGGTTTTGTTGATTTTCTTTTGATTTTTCTCTGTAGTTGATTTCAGCTCTTTTTGGTTATTTCTTCACTTCTCCTTTTTTAGGTTTAATATACTGGTTTTTTTTCTAATTTATTGAAATTGAATCTTAGATCATTATTTCTTAAATTTTTTTCCCTTTTTAATACATGTCTAAGGATTCTCATTTCCATCTAAAGGCTGCTTTAGTTACACCCACAAGTTTTCATTTTTGGTATCTTCTTGTAATTCAGTTCAAAGTATATTTAAATTTTGGATTTGATATTCTTTTCATACCAGTGAATTATTTAGAGTCTAGCTTTCAATTTCCAGCAGTTGGTCATTTTCTAATTATCTTTTAAATTTTTTTTTTTTTTTTTTGCTGAATTTCACTGTACAATCATGAAATCATTGAGACTGGCTTTATGTTAAATTCATGACCAATTTTAGCAAAAGAGTTAAGTGGACAAGCTCTGGAATCAGATATCCTGGCTTCAGTTAGCCTCTGCTGTTTTCAAGCTTTGTCAAATTATTTAACATTTCACATTTGGTTTTGTCATAATAAAACATATCTTAATATTACCTACTGGTTTGTTAGCACTATCATAACAAAATGTCACAAACTGAGACACTTAAATAATAGAAATGTGTCTTCTCATGCTTCTGAAGACTAGAAGGCCAAGATGAAGCTGCCAGCAGGGTTGGGCTACTCTGAGCCCTCTCTCCCTGGCTGCAGATGGCCACCCTCTTGCGGCCTCTTCACATGGCCATCCCTCTGTGTGCAGGTGCGCTTCCTGCCTCCTCTTCTTATGAAGACACTAGCCATCACGCATTAGGTGGTGGTGGTGGTAGTGGTTTAGTCACGAAGTCGTGCCCAATTCTTTGCAACCCCATCGACTGTAGCTTGCCAGGCTCTTCTGTCCGTGAGATTTCCCAGGCAAAAATAGTGGAGTGAGTTGCCATTTCCTTCTCCAGGGATCTTCCCAACCCAGGGATCTTCCCAACCCAGGGATCAAACCTGGGTCTCCTGCACTGCAGGTGATCTCTGCATTTGAGGAAGATTCTTGACTGCTGAGCCACCAGGGAAGCCCGTAATGGATCAGGCTCCGACCCTAATGGCCTCTTTTAACCTCATCATCGCTTCGAAGATCTTTTCTCCAAAAAAAAAAATCATGTTCTGAGGTATTTGGAGTTAGAGCTTCAATAAATCAGTTTTGTGGAAGGAACACAATACCTACCTCATAACTTGTTATAATTACATGAGATAGTATATACTACATGGTTATATTAGTTGCCTGGCCCACGATAAGCATTCAAAAATATAATTGACTTTGTATGTTTATATTTATTTGGGTTCACACATGTGATCTTATGTGAGTTTGTTTTTATAGTCAAATTTGTTGGAGTGACATACATCTTTGTTGTTAGCTATGTTATTCATATTTTACATTTTAATTTCTGAGGTTTTAAGTTTTATTTCACCTTATTTTCTATTACTGTCTGGCTGTGTTTTAACTGCTTTGTGCATGTGCATTTTCTTTCTCATAATTTGAAAGAGTAATAATTTTTTTCTTCATAACAACAAACATCTTTTATAGAAGCACTATAAAACAAATCTCCAAGACTATCAAAATGTTCTGTGTCTGTGCTGTTCAGTGCAGTAGCTATTAACCACATGTTGAATATCAAGTACTCGAAATGTGGCTACTGTGAGTGAGAAACTAAAATTATAAAATGAAAGTGAAAGTGGCTCAGTCCTGACTCTTTGCAACCCCATGGACTATACAGTCCATGGAATTCTCCAGACCAGACTACTGGAGTGGGTAGCCTTTCCCTTCTCCAGGGGATCTTCCCAACCTGGGATGAACCCACGTCTCCTGCATTGTAGGTAGATTCTCTACCAGCTGAACCACCAGGGAAACCTAAGAACACTGGAGTGGGTAGCCTATCACTTCTCCAGGGGATCTGCCTGACCCAGGAATCAAACTGGGATCTCCTGCATTATAGGCTGATTCTTTACCAGCTGAGCTAATATAATTCATTATAATTAATTTAAATTTAGATACTCACATGTGACTAGTGACTACCATATTGAACGGCAGAGATCCATGGTATACTCATTTCTCTGTTTCATTAAACAGTATTCACCACCTCCCATCTATGAATAAACTTCCACTTCCTCCCATCTTTCTTATTTTCTCCTCTCCTCCACTTCCTAATTTTTCTCATTGCTTTTTCCTAGCCATTTTGGTGTTGTTTTTAATTTACTTAAATGTACTTATGTCTTGATATGGTAGTGATCAGTGCTCTTTACATATTCCAATTCTCTTATTCAAAAATAAGAAACTTTTCCAAAATGTGAAACTTTTTGATGACTTTGTGTTTTAGTTAAGTTCCTGGGATGAATTCTGGCTGATGAGTTGTGAGTAGAAATTGAAGTTACCAGTCTGAGACCCTTGTCTCTACCATGAAGTCTGTTAATGTTTCAGGTTGTAATCTGCTGTCATTGTGTGAGAGTGAAGATAATAGAGAATAGTGTATCACTGTACCCATGATTGGCATCTAGCATGAGTGTGAAGTAAACATTCATTATGTTAAACCCTGAGATTTGGGGCCTAGTTGTTCATGTATCATAACCTAGTCCAGTGTCCCACAGGTTTTGGGTTGTTGTGTTTTCACTTTCATTCATTTCTAAGCGTATTTTGATTTCTTCTGTGATTTGTTGGCTATTCAGCAGCGTGTTGTTCAGCCTCCATATGTTGCCATTTTTAATAGGTTTTCTCCTATAATTGAGATCTAATCTTACTGCATTGTGGTCAGAAAAAATGCTTGGAATGATTTCAATATTTTTGAATTTACCAAGGCTAGATTGATGGCCCAGGATGTGATCCATCCTGGAGAAGGTTCCGTGTGCACTTGAGAAAAGGTGAAATTCATTGTTTTGGAGTGAAATGTCCTATAGATATCAGTTAGGTCTAACTGGTCTATTGTATCATTTAAAGTTTGTGTTTCCTTGTTAATTTTCAGTTTAGTTGATCTATCCAGAGATGTGAGTGGGGTATTAAAGTCTTGACTGATAAACTCTGTTCCTTGATTTGTTAGCATGAAATCTGTTGACATTTCTATAGAAGAAATCAATTTATTTGCCAAGCTGTCAATTTTCTCTTCTTTCTCTTTTCCACATGTTGTTAGTTATATTATTAAGTAATAATATTGTTTAAAATGTTGTTCTCTTCTGAGCTATATCTTCACAGTGATTTTATGCTTACAACTAAATGGATGCATTTGGCCATAGTCTCTATATCTGTCTTTCATTTAGGAGAAACATGGAATGATTCTTAGAAAGCAGTAAGAATTACTTTACTCTTGGTTACTTAATGGTGATAAAATAACAGAAGGCGGTAAGACTGAAACATTAAAAACTGGGAAGCCATAGGGACACTGTGTGGCAGTATTCGCTTAGTGATCTCCAAGACAGAGAATAACCTAATTTTTCGTGAAACTTCATGGAATTAAATTCCTTGATTATTCGAATGTGTGCTTAAAAGACAAATTGTCTGGGTCTAAAATTTTTGAGTTGACCCCCACTTTTGTTCTCTAGAGATGTGTAGGTATTTCTCTAAATTATCTAGCTTTGAATCAGTTTGAAACTCCCAGCTGATGTTTTTGCCTTGATTAGTAATTTAATTTTGTTTTCTGAACATCCAGACTGTCCTTCATTTTTGAAACCAAATAATTTTACTCATTTATGTTTCAATGTTGATTGTTCTGTGTTTGTTTTCCTGTGACAGACTAATTCCTTTTAATTCATATGTTCAACTGTTCTTTTATTTATGGAAAATTTTATTGATGTATATTTTTATTTCTAAATTTTTTGTGTTCTATTAATTCAGTTACCATCTTAGGAGACTCATTTATACTTATTAGATCTTGCATATCTAACACATTGTCTAATAATTTTAAGCTCCTAATTTGAATTTTTCCTAATTTGAGTAAAGAAAGCTGAGCGCCGAAGAATTGATGCTTTTGAACTGTGGTGATGGAGAACACTCTTGAGAGTCCCTTGGACTTCAAGGAGATCCAACCAGTCCATTCTGAAGGAGATCAGTCTTGAACGCCACTGGAAGGACTGGTGTTGAAGCTGAAACTCCAGTACTTGGCCACCTGATGCAAAAGAACTGACTCATTGGAAAAGACCCTGATGCTGGGAAAGATTGAAGGCAGGAGGAAAAGAGGACAACAGAGGATTAGATGGTTGGATGGCATCACCAACTTGATGGACATGAGTTTGAGCAAGATTCGGGAGTTAGTGATGGACAGGGAACTCTGGTGTGCTGCAGTCCATGGGATCACAGAGTTGGACACAACTGAGCGACTGAACTGAACTGAATTTGAATTTAGTTGTGTTCACTTTTCTCAATCTATGCATTATAAATCTCATGTATTTTCAGAATTATTTATTCCACTTCAATATACTCCACACTTATTATTTCAGCTCTGCCAGTTCCTATTTTATGTTTTATTTTTTCAATAATTTCTCAGAATTCTTGATTATTTCAAGTTCTTCAAGTTAATAGTGATACAATTGGTCATGATTTTAATCTGAGCGGTTTCATCGATTACTGTATATACCTAACTCAAGTGATACTGACCACATCATCCTTTATAACACTCACTATAACCCAGATTACCTGTGTTCTCTTTTTTTAACCTGTTCATTACATGTCTTCCCAATATAATTAAAGATTATAGACAGAAACTCTCTTTGTCTTCACATGTAACACAATATCCTATAAGCTCAATTAGGACCTACACATATTAGGCCTAATTAATGGGTGCCTTCTCAGTAAATCCTAACTATGTGTGTGTGTGCTTAATCGCTCAGTTCTGCTGCCCCATGGACTGTAACCTGCCAGGCTCCTCTGTCCATGGAATTTTCCAGACAAGAATACTGGAGTGGGTTGCCACATCCTATTCCAGGGGATCTTCCTAACCCAGGGAATGAACCTTCATCTCTTGCTTCTGCTGCATTGACAGGTGGATTCCTTACCACTAAGGCCACCTGGGAAGCCCCAATCCTAATTATATTGAGGTTCATTTTGATGCATAAGAGTCACAATACTTCCCAAACTATTGTTAAAGATTTGAAGGATATCAAATAATCCACAACATGGAGAAAGATTGTTACTTATTTTTAAAACAGTACTTGTAAATATTAATATAAAAGTTTCAGTCAGTGTTGAAGCATTGCATTAAGGAGGAATAATAACACACTTTTGTGGAACTCTAGCTAATGGAATGTTTGATATGGCAATTCTAGGTACAACAGTTTTCCTCAAGAGGTCCATAAGCCAAAACTTTGACCTGGTGGACTCCCTTACCTACACTAATTGAAAAAAACATAACTACATCTCTATTTTATGAAAAATGAAATTCAATATCAAATCCTTATATTTTTCCATATACCATTTTTTCATATCATAAAAATTTGAATATACTTATTTAAGTAAAAGTAACATTTTTGGAAATCTACTCCCTTTCAAGTACTGGTATAAAAACCTTCTTATCTAAATAATAATAATAATAGTTTAGTCTATAATCAGTGTAGGTTACTGGTAATATGAAAATTAGAATAGCCTATTTTCTATGGGCACAAAGCTAGCAAATAGAAGCATAAGATTCAGGCATACTTAAAACTCAGTAAATGGCCTTTTAAAACTTGGTAAATGGCCTTTATAATTTAGGTTTACATTCTTAGGTTTAAATTTTCTTCCAAATATTGATTTTTATATATATTATTGACATCAATGACTATTAATGGTTAGTAAACAGGTTTCTTTTATGTAGGCTAAATAACCTTCTAGTTCAAATATTAAATCTGTACTTTAAAAATAGCATCTATTTGCTCCTATTGGCTCAAAACTTTGTTAGCTCAAACCCAGTGCTCTGTGACAGTGTAGAAGGGTGGAATAGGGTGGGAGATGGGAGGGAGGTTCAAGAAGGAGAGGACATATGTATACCTATGGCTGATTCATGTTGATATACAGCAGAAACCAATATAATGTTGTAAAGCAGTTATCCTCCAATTAAAAATGAAATATTTTTAGTATTTAGGAAAAATGAATATAGCTCCTATTAATCTTAAGTGGTTTTTTTTTAACACAGAATATTGGATCTACTTGTTGCTGTAATTTTTTTTAATATTTACTATTTGCATCAGGTCTTAGCTGTAGCAGTTGGCATTTTTGTGGTATCATGTAGGGTCTTTCGTTGCAGCACACAGACTCCCTATTGTGGCATGGAGGATCTTAGTTCTCTGACAAGGGATTGTACCCACATCCCCTCCATTGCAAGGCATTATCTTAACCATTGGACCACCAGAGAAGTCCCCTTGTTGCTGTAACTTAAGAGCAGTAGCAGGGGTCACAGTTCAGTTCAGTCGCTCAGTCGTGTCCGACACTTTGCGACCCCATGAATCACAGCACACCAGGCCTCCTTGTCCATCACCAACTCCCGGAGTTCACTCAGACTCAACGTCCATCGAGTCCGTGATGCCATCCAGCCATCCCATCCTCTGTCGTCCCCTTCTCCTCCTGCCCCCAATCCCTCCCAGCATCAGAGTCTTTTCCAATGAGTCAACTCTTCGCATGAGGTGGCCAGAGTACTGGAGTTTCAGCTTCAGCATCATTCCCTCCAAAGAAATCTCAGGGTTGATCTCCTTCAGAATGGACTGGTTGGAACTCCTCGCAGTCCAAGGGACTCTCAAGAGTCTTCTGCAACACCACAGTTCAAAAGCATCAATTCTTCAGTGCTCAGCCTTCTTCGCAGTCCAACTCTCACATCCATACATGACCACAGGAAAAACCATAGCCTTGACTAGACGGACCTTAGTCGGCAAAGTAATGTCTCTGCTTTTGAACATACTATCTAGGTTGGTCATAACTTTTCTTCCAAGGAGCAAGCGTCTTTTAATTTCATGGCTACAGTCACCATCTGCAGTGATTTTGGAGCTCCCCAAAATAAAGTCTGACACTGTTTCCCCTGTTTCCCCATCTATTTGCCATGAAGTGATGGGACCAGATGCCATGATCTTCATTTTCTGAATGTTGAGCTTTAAGCCAACTTTTTCACTCTCCTCTTTCACTTTCAGCAAGAGGCTCTTTAGCTCCTCTTCACTTTCTGCCATAAGGATGGTGTCATCTGCGTAGCTGAGGTTATTGATATTTCTCCCAGCAATCTTGATTCCAGCTTGTGTTTCTTCCAGTCCAGTGTTTCTCATGATGTACTCTGCACAGAAGTTAAATAAGCAGGGTGACAATATACAGCCTTAACATCCTCCTTTTCCTATTTGGAATCAGTCTGTTGTTCCATGTCCAGTTCTAACTGCTGCTTGCTGACCTGCATACAGGTTTCTCAAGAGGCAGGTTAGGTGGTCTGGTATTCCCATCTCTTTCAGAATTTTCCACAGTTTATTGTGATCCACCCAGTCAAAGGCTTTGGCATAGTCAATAAAGCAGAAATAGATGTTTTTCTGGAACTCTTGCTTTTCCATGATCCAGCGGATGTTGGCAATTGGATCTCTGGTTCCTCTGCCTTTTCTAAAACCAGCTTGAACATCAGGAAGTTCACGGTTCATGTATTGCTGAAGCCTGGCTTGGAGAATATTGAGCATTACTTTACTAGCATGTGAGATGAGTGCAATTGTGCAGTAGTTTGAGCATTCTTTGGCATTGCCTTTCTTTGGAATTGGAATGAAAACTGACCTTTACCAGTCCTGTGGCCACTGCTGAGTTTTCCAAATTTGCTGGCGTATTGAGTGCAGCACTTTCACAGCATCATCTTTCAGGATTTGAAACAGCTCCACTGGAATTCCATCACCTCCACTAGCTTTGTTTGTAATGATGCTTTCCAAGGTCCACTTGACTTCACATTCCAGGGTGTCTGGCTTTAGATTAGTGATCACACCATCATGATTATCTTGGTCTTGAAGATCTTTTTTGTACAGTTCTTCTGTGTATTCTTGCCACTTCTTCTTAATATCTTCTGCTTCTGTTAGGTCCCTACCATTTCTGTCCTTTATCAAGCCCATCTTTGCATGAAATGTTCCCTTGGTATCTCTAATTTTCTTGAAGAGATCTCTAGTCTTCCCCATTTTGTTGTTTTACTCTATTTCTTTGCATTGATCACTGAAGAAGGCTTTCTTATCTCTTCTTGCTATTCTCTGGAACTCTGCATTCAGATGCTTATATCTTTTATGGTTTATCCATACCATAAAGTATATCCATCCACACCTTATCCATGCCATCAGTTCGGTTCATTTCAGTCACTCAGTCATGTCTGACTCTTTGCAACCCCATGAATTACAGCACACCAGGCCTCCTTGTCCATCACCAACTCCCGGAGTTCACTCAGACTCACGTCCATCGAGTCAGTGATGCCATCCAGCCATCTCATCTTCTGTTGTCCCCTTCTCCTCCTGCCCCCAATCCCTCCCAGCACCAGAGTCTTTTCCAATGAGTCAACTCTTCACATGAGGTGGCCAGAGTACTGGAGTTTCAGCTTCAGCATCATTCCTTCCAAAGAAATCTCAGGGTTGATCTCCTTCAGAATGGACTGGTTGGATCTCCTTGCAGTCCAAGGGACTCTCAAGAGTCTTCTCCAACACCACAGTTCAAAAGCATCAATTCTTCAGCGCTCAGCCTTCTTCACAGTCCAACTCTCACATCCATACATGAACACTGGAAAAACCATAGCCTTGACTAGATGGACCTTTGTTGGCAACGTAATGTCTCTGCTTTTGAATATACTATCTAGGTTGGTCATAACTTTTCTTCCAAGGAGTAAGCGTCTTTTAATTTCATGGCTGCAGTCACCATCTGCAGTGCTTTTGGAGCCCCAGAAAATATATTCTGACACTGTTTCCACTGTTTCCCCATCTATTTGCCATGAAGTGATGGGACCGGATGCCATGATCTTCGTTTTCTGAATGTTGAGCTTTAAGCCAACTTTTTCACTCTCCACTTTCACTTTCATCAAGAGGCTTTTTAGTTCCTCTTCACTTTCTGCCATAAGGGTGGTGTCATCTGCATATCTGAGGTTGTTGATGTTTCTCCCAGCAATCTTGATTCCAGCTTGTGTTTCTTCCAGTCCAGCGTTTCTCATGATGTACTCTGCATATAAGTTAAGTAAGCAGGCTCCTTTTCCTATCTGGAACCAGTATGTTGTCCATGTCCATACCATAATGTTCAACTATACTATTCTCTCAATAAGAACATATTTCTGGCTTTCAGGTCTTTTTCTTCACACATTCCATTGACCTACATGGTAATTTCCATAGCCTTCATTAATCGTTTAGTATGCTGCTTATGTGTTGGATAAATATAACAATATTCCCTGCAGTATTAGGGATGTATTTACTGTTTTATTTTATAAAATTATTTTTCTAAATAATGTGGGTTCATAAAATGCTCAAACATTTTAAAGTATCTGTACTAAGCAGTATACAATTTTTATAAATGTGTACTAGCTAACATTTTTAGACCAATTATTATAAGCCCATATCAGTTCCAATGTGTGTTATGAAGGCACTTGATTAATCCAAACTTTTCTGTAAATCATCCCCTTGTAATAAGTACAGGCTACTTTTGCATACAGTGAACTGTACATGTAATTTTAGGACTGTCTAGAACTTGTCTGGTTTCTGAGGGGTTCATTAGCCTCTCTGCTTTCGTTGTTACTGTTTCCCAGATATCTGGTGCAGTCTCCTGGGAAAGGCATGTGGGTGTGATCCTTGAATATCTCTTCAAATTTTGTCTTTTATCCTTTCCACTGGCACTGGCACCTTCTCAAATATTCCCTTCAGTAAATTCTCAGATCAGTTCCGTCACATAGTTGTGTCTGATTCTTTGTGACCCCATGGACTGCTGCATGCCAGGCTTCCCTGTCCACCACCAACTCCTGGAGCTTGCTGAAACTCATGTCCATTGATTTGCTGATGCCATCCAACTATCTCTTCCTCTGTCGTCTCCTTTTCCTCCTGCTTTCAATCTTTCCCAGCATCAGGGTTTTTCCAGTGAGTCAGTTCTTTGCATCAGGTGGCCAAAGTATTGGAGTTTCAGCTTCAGCATCAGTCCTTCCAATGAATACTCAGGACTGATTCCCTCTAGGATCGACTGGTTGGATCTCCTTGCAGTCCAAGGGATTCTCAGGAGTCTTCTCCAACACCACAGTTCAAAAGCATCAATTCTTTGTCACTCAGCTTTCTTTATAGTCCAACTCTCACATCCATACATGACTACTGGAAAAACCATAGCTTTCTAGACCTTACATTTATTCTAGCTTTGAAATAAACTAAGCACAGCTATTCAATGCCAGAGATAATGTTTGTGACTAGAGGTCAGTGCTGAAACTAATGTTTCTTTGGGCTGAAAGAAAAAGGAAGAGGAAGAAATACACACATAGACACAAACCCTTTTCCTCTCAGACACTTTTAAGAATTCCTTATTCCAAATAGCCCCACTATGAAGTTTAAACAGCCCTTTTAAATGATGGTCAACCATAATTGTATTTTCAAATGATTTGAGAGGAGAAGTATATTTCTTAAATATGAATAAACATAATTTGAGTTTCACTTCTGAAGATATGCAGCCCACAGTTCCCCAGCACTGTAATCTCAAGCGCCTAAGAAACCAAAGATTTTAAAAATTTGCTTTCTTTTTATTTCTTAAATATAACTGGTCTACCTTAAACGTCATCTCATTAGAGTTATACAGAGACGGATTTAGCTTTCATGGTTGACTTTGGATTCTAGCAGTCACCTTTTTCCAAATCATTTTTGTCTTTTGCAGTCTTCTTAATATCTACTCAGTTGAGTGAAATGAATGTCAAAGAATAGTTAGACAGAATGATAGCTTAAATCTACAAGCTAAACAAATTCTGATATGTTCCATTTGTGTTGGCTCGATCAGAACACTACTGCCTTCTAGTGTTCATTTAGTAACACTTTTTTGTTGCTTCCAGAAATGCCTGGTTTACTCTTTTCTGATTCTGAGTTGCCCAAATGGCATATTCACATTGTTAACTCTCCATTCTCTATACACACTGACGGCTTCTACTGCATGTATTTTTTAAATTGGATTTAGTTGCTTTACAATATTGTTAGTTTCTGCTATACAGTGACGTGAATTAGCTATTCAGTTCAGTTTAGTCATGTCCGACTCTTTGCAACCCCATGGACTGCAGCAGGCCAGGCCTCCGTGTCCAACACCAACTCCCAGAGTTCACTCAAACTCATGTCCATCGTGTCGGTGATGCCATGAAACCATCTCATCCTCTGTTGTCACCTTCGCCTACTACCTTCAATCTTTCCCAGCATCAGGGTCTTTTCCAATGAGTGAGTTCTTCACATCAGGTGGCCCAGGTTTTAGAGTTTCAGCTTCAAAACTAGTCCTTCCAATGAACATTCAGGACTGATCTCCTTCAGAATGGACTGGTTGGATCTTCTTTCTGTCCAAGGGGACTCTCAAGAGTCTTCTCCAACACCACAGTTCAAAAGCATCAGTTCTTCAGTGCTCACCTTTCCTTATAGTCCAACTCTCACATCCATACATCACTACTGGAAAAACCATAGCCTTGATTAGATGGACTTTTGTTGGCAAAGTAATATCTCTGCTTCTTAATATGCTGTCTAGGTTGTCATAACCTTTCTTCCAAGGAGTAAGCGTCTTTTTATTTCATGGCTGCAGTCACCATCTGCAGTGATTTTGGAGCCCTGAAAATAAAGTCTGTCACTGTTTCCACTGTTTTCCCATCTATTTGCCATGAAGTGATAGGACCAGATGCCATGATCTTAGTCTTCTGAATGTTAAGCCTTAATCCAACTTTTCCACTCTCCTCTTTCACTTTCATCAAGAGACTCTTTAGGTCTTCACTTTCTGCCATAAGGGTGGTGTCATCTGCATATCTGAGGTTATTGATATTTCTCTCAGCAATCTTGATTCCAGCTTGTGCTTCTTCCAGCCCAGCGTTTCTCATGATGTACTCTGCATAGAAGTTAAATAAGCAGGGTGACAATATACAGCCTTGACGCACTCCTTTTCCTATTTGGAACCAGTCTGTTGTTCCATGTCCAGTTCTAACTGTTGCTTCCTGACCTGCATACAGGTTTCTCAAGAGGCAGGTCGGGTGGTCTGGTATGCCCATCTCTTGAGGAATCAGCTATTATGTGTGCATGCATTTCCTCCTCCTTGGACCTCCTTCCCACCCTCCCCTCATCCTCCTTCTAGGTCACCACAGAACATTGAGCTGAGTTCCCTGTGCTATAAGGCAAGTTCTCACTAGCTGTCTGGTGTGTATACCCACTCCAGTGCTCTTGCCTGGAGAATCCCAGGGACAGGGGAGCCTGGTGCGCTACCGTCTATGGGGTGTCACAGAGTCAGACACGACTGAAGTGACTTAGCAGCAGCAGTAGCAGTGTTATATCAGCAATTCCACTACTGGGATACCCTGAAAAAAACAGAATTGAAAAAGACAGATGTGCCCCAGTGTTCATTGCAGCACTTTAAAATAGCCAGGACATGGAAGCAACCTAAATGTCCGTCGACAAATGAATGGTAAGGAAGATATAGTGTATATGCACAATGGAATATCACTCAGCCATTAAAAGAAACAAAATTGGTCATTTGTAGAGACATGCATGTATTTTTTACTTTCCTTTAGAGAACTTTCCATGGCATGCCTAACCCCTTCTTGGGGCAGGTCAGATGTTGGGGAGCTGATACCCCCAAGACAGACTCAGCCAATGAAGAAGGCAACTGAAGATACCAGTTTCCTCATCCTTCAGGTGACCTTACTGAGGAATGATCTCATCACTCAGAGATTCCCAGTGGGACTGAACCTCAGTCGCCCACACTGCTTACCTGCATAGTATCTTACTTTGTATTAATTTCCCTTCATTCCCTGTCTTCCTTTACCATCCCCAGTGGTGCTGCAGGAATCGGCTCCCTAATCAACCATTGTACTCAGGTCATTATCTCCAAGGTCTGTTTGTCGAGGAACTCAATTTAAGCTACTGGTTTTATTGGGTTACCTTTAAGAATGCTCAGTACATTTGGTCAAGGTCTTGAATTTTTAAAAAACCTTCATTTTAGATTAATAGTGTTGAGTGTGAAACAGATAAATGTTTTGGTTCTGCCAGTTTGCCTTTTAAGGACTCTCTTGCTGGAGCTCTCATACTCTAGAATATAAGTTAACCCCCACCTAACTTGCTAATTTTGGAATCTGGATGTTAAATTGATCATATTTAGGGCCTCTTCAAATTCATGCCTTTAGGCTCTTTTGGACAAAAAAAAAAAAAGATAAATTGGTTTGACCCCTCTGCTAAGTGAAGCCCCAAAACTCAAGAGTCACAACACACATACATGTAGACACATTTACCATGAATGCATCATTCATTCTCATCAGCATTGGCTGCTGTTCCTTACAGAGCACTTGCAGGCAAAGGTCAACACATCCCTCAGAGAGTAACTCCAAGGTCAGCCCGTGATAATCCTGCCAAGCCAGGAACCTCTCCAGGTCCTCTTCTCTCGGAGGCGGGAGTAAGAAAACAGGATGCTGGGGCCCAGAAATGAGGAGCTTTAGCCCTGCAAATTGTCTACGCTTTGTTTTATCTGCTAAGGGGATGAGGAATGTTGTTACTGCTGCTATGACCACTCCTCTCTTCTGCTGCACCCAAGACAGATTAGATACAGTATACATGGTGTTGCTGATTGTTGAAACACTGACATTCTTCTTAAATTATTTGTAAAGAAGTGCTGCCCCGAACTCAGAGTAACACCCTGCTCCAGGGTCCACCCCAGACTTCCATAGTCCCTGCTTCAGTTCCAGCCATGATCAGGTTAGCCTGGCACATCAGGAAGCCTCCAGACCCTTCTGGTCCCCTTAATATTTGGAAGTACCAATTTGAATGCCTCTCTGAGTTATGTCCTCTTTGGCTTTCAGGATAGTGCAGAATATTTCAGGATATTGCTTTCCATCTGGAGATGTTTGATTGTCACTAAAGAGTATTGATAAATAAATATTGATCAAGGAAAACAATGAATGCATAGAACAGTATTCAATAGCATTTTATACAGTTAATTTAAGACTTTTCAAAATTCTGACACAGTATATAATCTTGTAAAATGGTTTCTGATTCCTTATTCATTCAATGCAAGCTCTGAACTTTGGGAAAACCAGAACTTCTTGATTGGTTCTCCAAAGAGTAGCAAAAGTTGCAACTCAGATATGCAGGCATGTTAATTAATTATATGACTATCTCACCTTGCTCAATAGCCCCCATTCCCAGTCAGCTGTTGTTATTTAGCTTTAAGTCATGTCCAACTCTTTGCAACCCCATGGACTGCAGCATGCCAGGCTTCCCTATCCTTCACTATCTCTCAGAGTTTGCTCAGATTCATGTCCATTAAGTTGGTGATGCTATGCAGTCATCTTGTCCTCTGTCATCCCCCTTCTCCTCCTGCTCTCAACCTTTCTCAGCATCAGGGTCTTTTCCAGTGAGTCAGCTCTTCGTATGAGGTGGCCAAAGTATTAGAGCTTCAGCTTCAGCATCAGTCCTAATGAATATTCAGGGTTGATTTCCTTTAGGATGGACTGGTTGGATCTCCTTGCAGTCCTCAGGACTCTCAAGAGTCTTCTCTAGCACCACAGTTCAAAAGCATCAATTCTTCAGCACTCAGCCTCCATTCAGTAGCAAACACTAAACCACCTTCACCACAAAACAGCCCATTCAAGATGACTCATTCTTTTTCATTTTAAAATACATTTTATTGGGGGGCGGGTGCTTAGTCTTTCCGGACACCTTTCCTTTTCTTTCTATGAGGTTTCTTGACACAAGGAGTCCGGGTAACACTGTGATGATGGGAGGATGTATGTCTAGACCTCAGGTAGGCCTCCCTGACTTCAGACTAGGTGTGTGTCTGAATGGCTAAACCCCTGAGAGTCAGTGCATTTTCCACCTGCTCTCCAGCCACTTTCCACCCCATTTATTTTCTCCCAAAACCTCTGGAAGGCAAATTGCTTCTTAATTATTAGCTACCTGCCAGATTCCCCATTCTCCCTCCAACCCGCACCCCATCCACAAGGCAGCAGGTGAGTGAGTGCCTGAACATGCCGGTGTCTGCTCTACCGTGGCCAATCCAAGGGCTACAGGACTACTCTGAGCCTTTTTTTTTTTTTTTTTGGCTATAGCCTGAACTGGGAAAGCAGTATGTTCTCATGACTTCTCACTTCCAGCTGTCTCATTCCCTCTCCCTCCATCTTTGGTCCAGGAGCATCTGGCTCCATCTCAGGGACTCGGGGAGAGTTACTCTAATTTCATCTCCTCCAGAGCTCTCAAAGTCCTCTGTACACTAGAAAGGCTTCTTCATCCTTTATGTCCAAGACTTCCCTGATATCCTTTCTTCTCTGTATATTAAGACCAAGGAAAAAAAAAAAAAAAAGAACCTCTGACACACTTGTTCTGCTTTTGCAATGTAAAAAGATTTTGCAATTTAGAAAACATATTCCTCCCAGAAAAGCTTGGTTCTCAAGACTATCATCTGACTGTGAACTCAGGAATAAATTAATTTTTGAAGCTCAAAGTTGAATAATGACTTACTTGTTCTAGGAAGTCTCCAACAACTCCCTGAAATAATGACTATTACTCATATAATGGGTGGGGAGTCATAGAGAAGTGGATTTATAGTGAATGAAAAATACACTGGATTCAAAACTATTATCCCTGTAAAAAATGTTATTTCAGACAGTGTGTCTTAAAATAGACTCTTATTCACATATCCTTTGATGAATAACCCAAATAAAACAAAGTATGTGAGGCTGACAATACTTAACTTTATAAAATTACACAGCATATAAATGTTTTGAATAAAAGAGGCAAATTTATAGTCTTTTCTGCTAATCTTGGCTGTTATTGCTAAAAAGTGTAATATACAAATGCATTCAAGTTTGTCCTTGAAAAATTAAAAGAACATCATTTTGTAAACCTTGAACCCTGTCTTTACACACAAAAATGATGACTCTAGTTGTGGTCAGAACAAGAGTTTTAACAAAAATAAAAATAAAAATAAATAAGAGGGAACAAATTCTAAAATTTTGTTCTCTCTAATGTGTATATCTGCATTAATGCTTTGATGTTCATCTACCCCAGAAATGGGTGTTGTTTAAGCCACATTTACAGACACTTATGCACTCCTCTGTTTATTTTAGCCTGACTCAGTGCTTCTGGAGTAAGGAATGAGGACGTGAGAACTGGTCTGCTTCACAGCTGCTGTGTGGATGAAGTCAGGTAATATGTGAAAGGGGTTATGCTTCAGTGGAGGCCTGCATCCTGGTGAGGCACGTAAAGATCTGACAGGGAGTTCACATTTATTCAGCACCTCCTATCTGCCAAATGCTTTTGAAGAAGAGAGAGAAAGATTTCACATAACCTTAAAGACCAAGAATCCTTTTTAACCTAGAAGTTGGAAATATAAACAGAATGAAAGAGAGAGCTATCGTTAGTTGAGGGTCTACTGTATAGGTGTTGTGCCTACATTATCTTATTTAATCCTCAGAGCAATCCCATACAACAATTTTGCTCTACAGATGAGACCCGTAAGAGTTAATGGACTTATTAGGACCACATTGGTGGTAACTGACAGGGCAGAGAAGCCCCAGCAAGATGATAGGCACTGGAGCGGTGGCTGCATGGTGCTGGAGGGATTTTGAGAAGATACCTCACATCCAAGGGCAAAGGAGAAGTCCCAGCAACATGGTAGGAGGGGCGAAATCATGTGTAGAGTCAAACCCCATACCTGCCAGAGACATTCAGAGGGCTCAAACAAACCTTGTGCACACCAGGACCCAGAGAACCCGCAGAGACTGAGACAGAACTGTGTTTGAGTGTGTCTTGTAGAGGTGCAGGTCAGCAGTGGACTGCCACAGGGCCAGGGGCTCTGGGTGCAGCAGACTTGGGTATGGCATAAACCCTCTTGGAGGAGGTCACCATTGACCCCAGCATAGAGCTGCCAAAACTTACACAGGACTGGGGAAATAGACTCTTGGAGGACACAACAGAACTTTATGTGCACCAGGACCCAGGAGAAAGGAGCAGTGACCCCACAGGAGACTGACCCAGACTTGCCTGTGAGTGTCCAGAAGTCTCCGGTGGAGGTGTGGGTCAGTGCTGGCCTGCTGCAGGGTCAGGGGCACTGAGCGAGTGCATGGGGCCTTTTGAAGGAGGTCGCCATTATCTTCATTATCTCCACCATAGTTTGGCCGCAGGTAAATAACAGGGAGGGAACACAGCCCCACCCACTGAAAGAATATTAGATTTAAGATTTACTGAGCATGGCCCATCTGGTGATGTCCATGTGTAGAGTCTTCTCTTGTATTGTTGGAAAAGGCTGTTTGCTGTGACCAGTGTGTTCTCTCAGCAAAACTCTATTAGACTTTTCCCTGCTTCATTCCGTATTCCAAGGCCAAATTTGCCTGTTATTCCAGGTATTTCTTCACTTCCTACTTTTGCATTCCAGTCCCTAAGAAAAGGACATATTTTGGGGGTGTTAGTTCTAAAAGGTCTTGTAAGTCTTCATAGAACCATTCAACTTCAGCTTCTTCAGCATTACTGGTTGGGGCATAGGCTTGGATAATCATGATATTGAGTGGTTTGCCTTGGAAATGAACAGAGATCATTCTGTCATTTTTGATACTGCATCCAAGTACTGCATTTCGGACTCTTTTGTTGACCATGATGGTTACTCCATTTCTTCTAAGGGATTCCTGCCCGCAGTAGTAGATATAATGGTCGTCTGAGTTAAATTCACCCATTCCCGTCCATTTTAGTTCACTGATTCCTAGAATGTCAATGTTCACTCTTGCTATCACTTACTTGTTTGACCACTTCCAATTTGCCTTGATTCATGGACCTGACATTCCAGGTTCCTATGCAATATTGCTCTTTACAGCATTGGACCTTGCTTCTATCACCAGTCACATCCACAGCTGGGTATTGTTTTTGCTTTGACTCCATCCCTTCATTCTTTCTGGAGTTATTTCTCCACTGCTCTCCAGTAGCATATTGGGTACCTACCGACCTGGGGAGTTCCTCTTTCAGTATCCTATCATTTTGCCTTTTCATATTGTTCATGGGGTTCTCAAGGCAAGAATACTGAAGTGGCTTGCCATTCCCTTCTCCAGTGGACCACACTCAGTCAGACCTCTCCACCATGCCCTCCCGTCTTGGGTGGCCCCACAGGGCATGGCTTAGTTTCATTGAGTTAGACAGGGCTGTGGTCCGTGAGATCAGATTGGCTAGTTTTCTGTGATTATGGTTTCAGTGTGTCTGCCCTCTGATACCCTCTTGCAACACCTACCATCTCACTTGGGTTTCTCTTACCTTGGATGTGGGGTATCTCCTCATGGCTGCTCCAGCAAAGCACAGCCGCGGCTTCTTACCTTGGACATAGTCGCCCCTCCTGACCTTGAACATGGAGTAGCTCCTCTCCGCCCTCCTGCACCCACACAGCCACTGCTCCTTGGGTGTGGGGTAGCTCTTCTCAGCCGCTGCCCCTGACCTTGGGCGTGGGGTAGCTCCTCTCGGCCGCACTTCTGCGCTGTTGGTCACAGCCAGTGCGCTTCTGCGTGGTCTGTTGCAGCCGGCAGACCCTGCTATTTAACTTATATGCAGAGTACATCCTGAGAAACGCTGGGCAGGAAGAAGCACAAGCTGGAATCAAGATTGCTGGGAGAAATATCAATAACCTCAGATATCCAGATGACACCACCCTTATGGCAGAAAGTGAAGAGGAACTAAAAAGCCTCTTGATGAAGGTGAAAGAGGAGAGTGAAAAAATTGGCTTAATGTTCAACATTCAGAAAACTAAGATCATGGCATCTGATCCCATCACTTCATGGGAAATAGATGGGAAACAGCAGAAACAGTGTCAGACTTTATTTTGGGGGGCTCCAAAATCACTGCAGATGGTGATTACAGCCATGAAATTAAAAGACGCTTACTCTTTGGAAGGAAAGTTATGACCAACCTAGATAGCATATTAAAAAGCAGAGATATTGCTTTCCCAATAAAGGTCCATCTAGTCAAGGCTATGGTTTTTCCAGTGTTCATGTATCAATGTGAGAGTTGGACTGTGAAGAAAGCTGAGCACCGAAGAATTGATGCTTTTGAACTGTGGTGCTGGAGAAGACTCTTGAGAGTCCCTTGGACTACAAGGAGATCCAACCAGTTCATCCTAAAGGAGACCAGTCCTGGGTGTTCATTGGAAGGACTTATGCTGAGGCTGAAGCCAAAGTATTGGTGGCTCAGAGGTTAAAGCATCTGCCTGCAAGGCGGGAGACCTGGGTTGGGAAGATCCCCTGGAGAAGGAAATGGCAACCCACTCCAGTATTCTTGCCTGGAGAATCCCATGGATGGAGGAGCCTGGTGGGATACAGTCCATGGGGTCACAAAGAGTCGGACACAACCGAGCAACTTCACTCTTCACTCATGCTGAGACTGAAACTCCAATACTTCGGCCACCTCATGCAAAAAATTGACTCATTGGAAAAGACCCTAATGCTGGGATGGATTGGGGGCAGAAAGAGAAGGGGATGACAGAGGATGAGGTGGCTGGATGGCATCACTGACTTGATGCACATGAGTCTGAGTGAACTCCAGGAGTTGGTGATGGACAGCAAGGCCTGACGTGCTGCAATTCATGGGGTCGCAAAGAGTCGGACACGACTGAACGAGTGGACTGACTGAGCGTGGCCCAACACATCAGAAGACCCAGTCAGTCTCTCCCATCAGGAGCTTCCATAAGCCTCTTATCCTTCTCCATCAGAGAGCAGACAGACCAAAAGCCACAGTCACCAAAAACTAACCAATCTGATCACATGGACCACAGCCTTGTCTGACTCAATGAAACCATGAGCCATGCCGTGTAGGGTCACCCAAGACGAACGGGTCAAGGTGGAGAGTTCTGACAAAATATGGTCTACTGGAGAAGAGAATGGCAAACTACTTCAGTATTCTTGCCTTGAGAACCCCATGAGCACTATGAAAAGGCAAAAAGATAGGACACTGAAAGATGAACTCCCCAGGTCGGTAGGTGCCCAATATGCTACTGGAGATCAGTGGAGAAATAATTCCAGAAAGAATGAAGACATGGCACCAAAGCAAAAACAACACCCAGTTGTAGATGTGACTGATGATGGAAGCAAGATCTGATGCTGTAAAGAGCAATATTGCATAGGAACCTGGAATGTCAGGTCCATGAATCAAGGCAAATTGGAAGTGGTCAAACAGGAGATGGCAAGAGTGAACGTTGACATTTTAGGAATCAGCAAACTAAAACTATTAGAATGGGTGAATTTAACTCAGATGACTGTTATATCTACTACTGTGGGCAAGAATCCCTTAGAAGAAATGGAGTAGTCCTCATAGCTAACAAGAGAGTCTGAAATGCAGTACTTGGATGCAATCTCAAAATGACAGAATGATCTCTGTTCGTTTCCAAGGCAAACCATTCAATATCACAATAATCTAAGTCTATGCCCTGACCAGTAAGGCTGAAGAAGCTGAAGTTGAACGATTCTATGAAGACCTATAAAACCTTTTAGAACTAACACCCAAAAAAGATGTCGTTTTCATTATAGGGGACTGGAATGCAAAAGTAGGAAGTGAAGAAATACCTGGAGTAACAGGCTAATTTGGCCTTGAAGTACAGAATGAAGAAGGGCAAAGGCTAACAGTTTTGCCAAGAGAACACATTGGTCATAGCAAACGGCCTGTTCCAACAACACAAGCGATGACTCTCCACATGGACATCAAGAGGTGGTCAACACCAAAAACAGATAATATTCTTCGCAGCCAAAGATGGAGAAGCTCTATATAGCCAGCAAAAACAAGACCAGAGGCTGACTGTGGGTCAGATCATGAATGCCTTATTGCCAAATTCAGAATTAAATTGAAGAAAGTAGAGAGAACTACTAGAGGATTTAGATATTACCTTAATCAAATTGCTAACAGTTATATAGTAGAAGTGACAAACAGATTCAAGGAATTAGATCTGATAGACAGAGTGCCTGAAGAACTATGGACAGAGGTTCGTGACATTGTAGAGGAGACAGGGATCAAATGCAAAAAGTCAAAATGCATGTCTGAGGAGGCTTTACAAATAGCTGAGGAGAGAAGAGAAGCGAAAGACAAAGGAGAAAAGGAAAGATATACCCATTTGAATGCAGAGTTCCAAGAATAGCAAGAAGAGATAAGAAAGCCTTCCTCAGTGATCAGTGCAAAGAAATAGAGGAAAACAATAGAATGGGAAAGACTCGAGATCTCTTCAAGAAAATTAGAGATACCAACGGAATATTCCATGTAAAGATGGGCACAATAAAGGACAGAAATTATATCAACCTAACAGAAGCAGAAGATATTAAGAAGAGGTGGCAAGAATACACAGAAAAACCATACAAAAAAAGATCTTCATGACCCAGATAATCACAATGGTATATCAGTCACCTACAGCAAGATTTTCTGGAATACGAAGTCAAGTGGGCGTTAAGAAGCATCCCTATGAACAATGCTAGTGGAGGTGATCGAATTCCAGTTGAGCTATTTCAAATCCTAAAAGATGATGCTCTGATAAAGTGCTGCACTCAATATGCCAGCAAATTTGGAAAACTCCAAGTGGCCACAGGACTGGAAAAGGTCAGTTTTCATTCCAATCCCTAAGAAAGGCAATGGCAAAGAATGCTCAAACTACCACACAATTGCACTCATCTCATACGCTAGTAAAGTAATGCTCAAATTCTCCAAGCCAGGCTTCAACAGTACATGAACCATGATCTTTCAGATGTTCGAACTAGATTTAGAAAAGGCAGAGGAACCAGAGATCACATTCCAACATCAAAAAAGCTAGAGATTTCCAGAAAAAACATCTACTTCTGCTTTATTGACTATGCTAAAGCCTTTGACTCTGTGGATCACAACAAACTGTGGAAAATTCTTCAAGAGATGGGAATACCAGACCACCTGACCTACCTCCTGAGAAATCTGTATGCAGATCAGGAAGCAACAGTTAGAACTGGACATGAAACAACAGACTGGTTCCAAATAGGAAAAGGAGTACGTCAAGGCTGTATATTGTCACCCTGCTTATTTAACTTATATGCAGAGTACACATCATGAGAAACGCTGGTCTGGAAGAAGGACAAGCTGGAATCAAGATTGCCAGGAGACGTATCAATAACCTCAGATATGCATATGACACCGCCCTTATGGCAGAAAGTGAAGAGGAACTAAAAAGCCTCTTGATGACAGTGAAAGAGGAGAGTGAAAAAGTTGACTTAAAACTCAACATTCAGAAAACGAAGATCATGGCATCTGGTCCCATCACTTCATGGGAAATAGATGGAGAAACAGTGGAAACAGTGTCAGACTTTATTTTGGGGGGCTCCAAAATCACTGCAGATGGTGATTGCAGCCATGAAATTAAAAGATGCTTGCTCCTTGGAAGGAAAGCAATGATCAACCTAAACAGTATATTAAAAAGCAGAGACATTACTTTGCCAACAAAGGTCCGTCTAGTCAAGGCTAGACGCTGGTCATGTATGGATGTGAGAGTTGGACTGTGAAGAAAGCTGAGTGCCGAAGAATTGATGCTTTTGAACTGTGATGTTGGAGAAGACTCTTGAGAGTCCCTTGAACAGCAAGAAGATCCAACCAGTCCATCCTAGAGGAAATCAGTCCTGAATATTCACTGGAAAGACTAATGCTAAAGCTGAAGCTCCAATACTTTGGCCACCTGACGCAAAGAACTGACTCATCTGAAAAAACCCTGATGCTGGGAAAGATTGAAGGCAGGAGAAGGGGATGACAATAGATTTTGGATGACATCACTGACTCCATGGACATGAGTTTGAGTAAAATCTGGGAGTTGGCGTTAAACAGGGAAGCTGGTGTGCCGCTGTCCAGGGGGTCCCAAAGAGTTGGGCAAGACTGAGTGGGTGAACTGAACTGAACTGGCGGTAACTGACAGACTTGAGAGTGGAACCCGTGTCCATTGGATTTCAATGTCAGGCTTTTTACCTACACCAAAATGAGTCTAAACATGCATTTGCTTGGGGGTTTGTTGCTGTTGTTTTCCATTTGTTATTTTTTTATTGGAGTATAATTGGAGAAGGCGATGGCACCCCACTCCAGTACTCTCGCCTGGAAAATCCCATGGAAAGAGGAGCCTCATGGGCTGCAGTCCATGGGGTCGTGAAGATTCGGACACGACTGAGCGACTTCACTTTCACTTTTCACTTTCATGCTTTGGAGAAGGAAATGACACCCACTCCAGTGTTCTTGCCTGGAGAATCCCAGGGACGGGGGAGCCTGATGGGCTGCCGTCTATGGGGTCACACAGAGTCGGACACGACTGAAGTGACTTAGCAGCGGCAGCAGCAGTTGCTTTACGGCGTTGTGTTAGTTTCCGCTGCATTTGTTGTTTCTCACCTTGGCTACGTTGGTATATTTTTTTGCCTGAGAGGTCAGCTAATCAGGATGATTCCACAGTTCAAGGGGATGCCAGCATGGTTGTTGACTGATCTTGTGGAGACTATGTGAGAACTGGAACTCAATATTCCTTAATAAAAGTCCTGGGAAATTGCTGTTAATACTAATAACTAACTGGAAAATCTTAGAGGCTTTAACATAGGAGTTGATTTTTTTCTCCAGATTGTCATGGCTTATCTGATAAGTTTTGTTAGTTTACAGAGTACAATATCTAACTTGTGCTCACTGATAGCTATACTCAGAATTTATTATGCCTGGACTATTATCCAGCACAAACATGAGTTTTTATGTGGCTTGACCATGTAGAAACTATGTCTATGCCATAAATGTACTAATGGAGATGATTATTTCCGTATTTCAGTCCTGTTTTAAACTTCTAGTAGGTTATAAATTATAATACATTAATTCAAGACAAAATTAATAAACCATTAATTCATACATGATGTATTATCTAATTAGAGCAGAAAGATGCCACATGCCTTTGGAAGTATATAGGGTTTGAGTCTTGCCCATAACTCTTTTTTGGACTGATTTAGAGGTATAAACTTCTGAAAGTTAAAAAAATTTTTTTTTCCTCTTCATCATTTTTTCATTTAATTTGGAGATGGTGTACTTAGGCAGATAAGTTTCATGTCAGAAGATGACGGAAGCAAAAGTAGTAGGTAGAGGAAGAAAATGAGAAGAGTAAGAAGGAAACACCCCACAATCAGTCCTAACTCGGACTTAAGGAAGACATTTCATATAGAAGCAGTGCTATCATTCTTACCTCCACCTTACCCTGCCCTGTAAAAGAAAGAGAGAAAAATCCAGAAAAAACTATAATGCACTCAACTTTACCATTCAGAAAGACTGAATTCGAATAGTTGACTGCACCTTTAGCTTGATAGTTTTCCCCTCAGCTGATCACTTTAGTAGACCCTAAAAGGTACTGTAGTAGGTTTCCTTTTGTAAACTTCTCGGTCTGGGGTGGCATCTGGAAGAGGAGAATTACACTTCAGCTTTATAACCTTACTGTGCAGCTTTTCTGAAAAGTCACTTGGCTTTATTTACACCTGCCTTGAAAAAATAAGCACTCAAACAGCAATAAACCAGATGGAATCAATAATTTACATATCTCCAGGGGACTCTGACAAGAAGCAAAAGAAGAAGAAATGATTGACCATTTTACAGAGATTATCTGATTTTAATATGTATGAGATACCCATATTTTGACTGAATTTAACCGATTCTGGTTTTGCTTTCAATTAATTGCCTATTACTGGGCACCAGTACACTGTGATAGAAAGGAAGAAAGAAAGAGAAGGTGAGAGGGAGGGAAGAAGGAGGAAATGAATCAGAAAAACTTAATTGAGTGTATTCCTTGCTCATGGTGAGTCTTTTCCTTGCCAGGAAATTTTCCAGTCCCTATGACTTAATTGCTTTGATCTATTCACTGTAACAACTGGATAAAATACCATGATTTCCCACCCTGTAAGAAAATAAATATGGCCGTTTAACTTCTTCATATTGATCTCTAAATAATTGATTTTATTCATAAACATACGTTCAGTTGAGCTATTTAGAAAGGTGGCTATAGATATGTTATAAGCAGTTCTGAAGAACTAGCTCCTGCTTTGTGGAGAGTAAAAGTTCTCTGCTCTTATTCTGCAGAGTCACTGTTTCTTGTTTTGGTTTGTTAGTGTTTTTTGTTTTGTTTTTTCATTTCTTTGTTTCACTCTCACCCTTAATTGGTGTTTCACTGATCATAAACTGATTCATCTTAGCAGAAGGAGAGGCTGTGTCTCCAGCTGCCACTCTCTTATTCGTATGGAAATTCTGTGTTTTTCCTGTTGTGGCTCTAGGTGCAACTCATAGGGAATAGGTCTTCATGTTATGTTATGCTACAAATTTAATCCCTGGGTTTACACTGTAATTTACCAAAAATCAGGACACCATTCTTTGGATCTAGCTATTTTTATTTTATTTAAAGATTCTTTCCTTTTTGTTTACCCTTAATAAAATTTGTCATATCAACAGAGAATGTACTTGAAAACAATATTTGTTTTTCCTACCTAAGTGATTTGCTTAAAGGGACTCTTCTTCAAGACTGTGTAGTAGCACTAAAAACAAACAGCTGAATTTTCAGCAGCTCTGTTGTCACATTTGTGCTTTCCTCACCACCACTCTACTGATCGTTACCCTTTCCTTAATGCAAACACCAGCCTCTCTTCTTTATGTTGATCGTGCGTGGTTAAAGTCTCAGATCCATTTTAAAATAATGGGTCATGAAATAAGCTAAATTCCCATTGACTGAATAGAGTCTCTACAGTTATAAGTCATTGGCCTTGATTGGAAGTCATTTGAGATTTGTTGAAGTATATCACAAACAATAATTAATAAATCAACAAATTCAAAAGAAGAAACAGAGGAGAAATGGAACAAAGAAAAACAGGACAAATAAAATCAGGTAGCAAGATGACAGACTCAGACTCATAGTGAGATGCCACGCACACCCGCTTGAATGGTTAACATTAAAAAGACTAACAGTATCGAGTTTGGGCAATAATAGTGGATAACTGAAACTCTCAGTGTTGCTAGTGGAAGTACAAAACATTACAACCACTTGGGGAAGTTTGACAGTTTGTTAAAATGTTAAACGTATACTTACCATATGATGAGTGCAACAGGGGTGAATCTCGAAAGTATTATGCTAAGTGAGAAAAACCATACTTAAAGACCACATGCTTTGATTCCCTTCATGCGAACTTTTAGAAGAGATGAAAGTATAGTGAAAGAAAGATGAGTACTTGTCACTGGTTGGGGTGAGGGAAGTGGATTGACCACAAAAGTGCATGAAGGAACTTTTAGGGATGATGGAATTATTCCATATCTTGATTGTAATGGTATTTACCATTGTATACATTTGTCAAAACTCACTGAAGTGTACACTTGAAATTGTACACTATTGCATGTAAATAATCCCTCAATAAAGCTGACACAAAATAATGGAATAAATTTTACTGATCAAAGAGAATTTTCAGAAGGAGAATCTATTATGACAAAGGAAGGAACAGTATTTGGAAGGAGGGGAGAGAGTGAGAGAGAAAGGTAAGACTATGCTTTGCTTTACTGCAGTCATGAAATTGTGGTCATATAAGAACACAGTAGGAAGTTTGTCAAGCAGAATTCAGTCCTCTCAATAAAGACTGAATCTTCAAATATACTTCTGTGGTGGGATATGTATTATAAGAATGAGGTTAAAATGAGATACTATTTACAAACAATATAAATGGTAGTGAAAGGCAGAATTAAATGTGGTTCAATCAGTTCCTTTTGAAAAGATTTGGGGAGGAGTTGTTTTTCTTTGGAGATTTTTTTTTTAATTTGTGATTGACATGCAAAAAGCTGTACATATTGAATATTTGCAACTTGAGTTTGGACATAAGTGCACATTCATGAAATCATCACCACAATGAGTGCCATAAACATATCCATCACATCCAAAAGTTTCCTCCCACCTTATTTATTTATTTATTTTTTATAAAACAGTATAAGATTTGATTTGACCTCTTAGTAAAAGTTTAAGTATACGGTAGGAGAAGGCAATGGCACCCCACTCCAGGACTCTTGCCTGGAAAATCCCATGGACGGAGGAGCCTGGAAGGCTGCAGTCCATGGGGTCGCTGAGGTCGGACACAACTGAGCGACTTCACTTTCACTTTTCACTTTCTTGCATTGGAGAAGGAAACGGCAACCCACTCCAGTGTTCTTGCCTGGAGAATCCCAGGGACGGAGGAGCCTGGTGGGCTGCTGTCTCTGGGGTCGCACAGAGTTGGACACGACTGAAGTGACTTAGCAGCAGCAGCAGCAGGGGAGTTTGAGAGGCCTTTGTACAGAAAACGAAGTGGTGATCCTATGAGGGAAAGAATTTGGAGTTTATTTAAAAAAAAAAAAAAAGGAGTGGATTTAACACTAAAGCCAATCAAGAAAAATCTTTGGGGGCTGTAGTACTGTTTGTCCGTTGGCTTTGTTTGGCTGAAGTCTAATATATCATGTTGTTTTCTTTATGCATTGTTTCTTCTGATCCACTCAGTGCATTCTTCATGGAAGAGCCTTGAACTAGAGAATGGTTGAAGGTCACCATGCTGGAGCCCCAGGTAAGTTTGCCAGAACTAGAACTACTCTTGATATTTATGGCTGAGTTTGCTGTCCTTTCCTTACTGCCCTAGAGGACTAGTATTGTTCAGAACAAGAACAGAAGAAGATGCTTTCTTCCCTGGTCTTTGGCAGTTTCCTATTTCCAGAGACTTGATAGGATAATTCACTAATCCTCAGAATATTCTAAGTAACATATTTGTAGACGAATTTGATTCAGTCCATTCTAATTTCAAGAACAAGTTTGGGTTGTTTTTTTTTTTTTAATCACACTTGAAATCTACTCAGTGTCATGGTGAATGAGAATTCTTTTTTTTTTTTTTTAAGTAAACTTTATCTCTAGAGCAGTCTTAAAATCACAGCAAAATTGAGCAAAAAGTATAGGATATCTTACACACCCTGTCGCCATAAAGGCACAGCCTTCCCAGTGATCAGCGTTCACAACCAGATGTTGAGGTTAGCTATAGCCAAAATCAAAGCCCCCCCCAGAAAAATTGTTTGGTGAATTACTGATTGTACTAAAAGATGAATTAACTTATTTTCTTGAATATTTCTAAAAGACCAAAGTTCTCTAAAGTAGACACTACCTATATATATTTTTTATCGTAAATCAGTGACTTTATCTAATCTTTGTTAAATTTGCTAAGCAGAGTTGTGATTTCTCTGTAAAACAGGGACACCATGTTTTTATCAGTATTTGAGAGAGTATGTTGCTTCATGAAATTTAAGCAGAGGGGTGTCTGCAACTTCTAATGAAATGCTTGCTACTGTGAGGTTTGTAATTATGATTTCACTCCCTACCATTTCACTCTCCCCATTAGGTAGAACAGCACAGTGATGATAACCTCTGGGATGCTAAACTGGAAAGTTCACTCTGGAAAGTCTCACTCATTCACTTCCAATATGCAGCTTCTTGAACATTCAGGGTACATGGGAGCAAAAGAGTTGGCTAATACATAGGAGGAAAATTATTGCTTCTCTTTGACTGTAAGCTGAAGGTTCTAGAGTTCTTCCATATTAATCCTCCAGCATCAGTATGACTGTGGATTTCCTAGTTATTGTTTAGGCATTCATAATAAAGGCTACAGATCTTCTCAGTCACCTGATCACTCAGCTTTCTAGTCCTATATATAATATGACTGGTCCTTTTAATTCTTTTGCCTGAAAAGCTAAGCACTTCGGGCTTCCCTGGTGGCTCAGATGGTAAAGAATCTGCCTGCAATGCAGGAGACCCAGGTTCAGTCCTTGGGTTGGAAAGATCCCCTGGTGAAGGGGTTGGCAACCCACACCAGTATTCTTGCCTTGAGAATCCCATCGTCAGAGGAGACTGTCAGGATACAGTCCATGGGGTCACGAAAAGTCAGACACAACTGAGTAACGTTTTCACTCTAGGAGTCAGAGGGGACATCTTCACAGTATTCCGAAATCGTCAACCTAATTCTAGACTTCACACCAATGGATGGCTGTTTGATCTATGAACTAAAAAGCTACAAAGAGTATGCCTCTGGAGAACCTCTGTGATCCTCTGTGATCCTCTCAACCAGTCAGTGTCCTGGATCTGCCCTATGTAATTTAGGTTCCCTCACACAAATTGTTTTACCTTTCAGATTTAATTTTATGATTGTGTCAAGTAGATATGCTTCATGATCTCTTTCTGTGAATACTGAGTATCTTCATTATTCAAACTCTCTCTTCTATCTCATTAGTCAGAACTGGGTCTTGGGCTGACTCCAGACCACTTACTGCCAAATGAAGTGAAATTTCCATGGCTAACATAGACCAGTTATGATTCATCCTCATGAACTGTGGGTGGAGACTCCCTTCCTCTGAGACCACTTGTTAATCCAGGTCAGTCACTCAGTTGTGGCCGACTCTTTGCAACCCCATGGACTACAGCACACCAGGCCTCCCTGTCCAACACCAGCTCCTGGAGTTTACTCAAACTCATGTCCATCAAGTTGGTGATGCCATCCAACCATCTCATCCTCTGTTGTCCCCTTCTCCTCCTGCCTTCAATCTTTCCTAGCATCAGGATCTTTTCCAATGAGTCAGTTCTTCACATCAGGTGGCCAAAGTATTGGAGTTTCAGCTTTAGCATCAGTCCTTCCAATGAATATTCAGGACAGACTTCCTCTAGGATGGAATGGTTGGATCTCCTTGCTGTCCGCAGGACTCTCAAGAGTCATCTCCACACCACAGTTCAAAAGCATCAATTCTTTGGTGCTCAGCTTTCTTTATAGTCCAACTCTCACATCCATACATGACTCCTGGAAAAACCATAGCTTTGACTAGATGGACCTTTGTTGGCAAAGTAATGTCTCTGCTTTTTAATGAGCTGTCTAGGTTTGTCATAGCTTTTCTTCCAAGGAGCAAGCATCTTTTAATTTCATGGCTGCAGTCACCATCTGCAGTGATTTTGGAGACCAAAAAAATAAAGTCTGTCACTGCTTCTACTGTTTCCCCATCTATTTCCCATGAAGTGATGGGACCAAATGCCATGATCTTAGTTTTCTGAATGTTGAGTTTTAAGCCAACTTTTTCACTCTCCTCTTTCACTTTTATTAAGGGACTCTTTAGTTCTTTGCTTTCTGCCATAAGAGTGGTGTCATCTGCATATCTGAGGTTACTGATTTCTCCCGGCAATCCTGATTCCAGCTTGTGCTTCTTCCAGCCCAGCATTTCTCATGATGTACTCTGCATATAAGTTAAATAAGCATGGTGACAGTACACAGCCTTGAGGTACTCCTTTCCCGATTTGGAACCAGTCTGTTGTTCCATGTCCAGTTTTATCTGTTGTTTCTTTACCTGCATACAGATTTCTCAGGAGGCAGGTAAGATGGTCTGGTATTCCCATTTCTTGAGGAATTTTCCACAGTTTGTTGTGATCCACACAGTCAACAGCTTTGGCATAGTCAATAAAGCAGAAGTAGATGTTTTTCTAGATCTAAAACATCTAGAAGTAGATGTTTTTCTTGCTTTTTCAATGATCCAGTTGATGTTGGCAATTTGATCTCTGGTTCCTCTAAATCCAGCTTGAACATCTGGAAGTTCACGGTTCATGTACTGTTGAAGCCTGGCTTGGAGAATAATGAGCATTACTTTGCTAGTGTGTGAGATGAATGCAGTTGTGTAGTATTTTAAACATTCTTTGGCATTGCCTTTCTTTGGGATTGGAATGAAAAATGACATTTTCTAGTCCTCTGACCACTGCTGAGTTTTCCAAATTTGCTGGCATATTGAGTGCAGCACTTTATCAGAGTGTCATCTTTTAGGATTTGAAATAGCTCAACGGGAATTCCATCACCTCCACTAGCTTTGTTCATAGTGATGCTTCCTAAGGCCCACCTGACTTCACATTCCAGGATATCTGCCTCTAGGTGAGTGATCACACCATTGTTATTATCAGGTCATGAAGATCTTTTTTGTATGGTTTTTCTGTGTATTCTTGCCACCTCTTCTTAATATCTTCTGCTTCTGTTAAGTCGATACCATTTGTATCCTTTATTGTACCCATCTTTACATGAAAATTCCCATGGTATCTCTAATTTTCTTGAAGAGATCTCTAGTCTTTCCCATTCTATTGTGACTGGTGATAGAAGTAAAGTTTAATGCTGTAAAGAACAATATTGCATAGGAACCTGGAATGTTAGGTCCATGAATCAAGGAAAATTGAAAGTGGTCAAAAAGGAGGTGGCAAGAGTGAACATTGACATTTTAGGAATCAGCAAACTAACATGGACTGGAATGGGTGAATTTAATTCAGATGACCATTATATCTACTACTGTGGGGAAGAATCCCTTAGAAGAAATAGAGTAGCCATCATAGTCAACAAAAGAGTCCTAAATGATGTACTTGGATGCGGTCTCAAAAATGACAGAATGATCTCTGTTGTTGTTTCCAAGGCAAAGCATTCGATATCACAATAATCTCAGTCTATGCCCCAACCAATAATGCTGAAGAAGCTGAAGTTGAATGGTTCTATGAAGACCTACAAGACCTTCTAGAACTAACACCCTAAAAAGGTGTCCTTTTCATGATATGGGACTGGAATGCAAAAGTAGGAAGTCAAGAAACACCTGGAGTAACAGGCAAATTTGGCCTTGGAGTACAGAATGAAGAAGGGCAAAGGCTAACACAGTTTTACCAAGAGAACGCACTGGTCATAGCAAACACCCTCTTCCAATAGCACAAGAGAACACTCTACTCATGGACATCACCAGATGGTCAATACAAAATCAGGTTGATTATATTATTTGCAGCCAAAGATGAAGAGCTCTATACAGTCAGCAAAAACAAGACCAGGAGCTGACTGTGGCTCAGATCATGAACTCCTTATTGCCAAATTCAGATTCAAATTGAAGAAAGTAGAGAAAACCACTGGACCATTCAGGTATGACCTAAATCAAATCCCTTACGACTATACAGTGGAAGTGACAAATAGATTCAAGGGATTAGATCTGATAGACAGAGGGCCTGAAGAAGTATGGATGGAGGTTTGTGACATTGTACAGGAAACAGGGATCAAGACCATCCCCAAGAAAAAGAAATGCAAAATGGCAAAATGGTTGTCTGAGGAGGCCTTACAAACAGCCATGAAAAGAAGAGAAGCAAAAGGCAAAGAGAAAAGGAAAGATATACCCATTTGAATGCAGGGTTCCACAGAATAGAAAGGAGAGATAAGAAAGCCTTCCTCAGTAATCAATGCAAAGAAATAGAGGAAAACAATAGAATGGGAAAGACTAGAGATCTCTTCAAGATAATTAGAGATACCAAGGGAACTTGTTAATTTTGGTTCCTTTATAGGAAAGAAGGTTGTCCCATTGATCTTACAACAAACTGATTCTGCCATAGATACATCCTGCAAAATGTTTATTTCTTGGACTGGATGTGGAGAGATCTAGTAAAGAGATAAATGACCCAAAATGAGGAGGCAAGAAAGGCAGCAAAATAACCCAGAACACAAAGAATTCCTATGTAGAATATATTGTAACAAAATATGTGGTTAAATTTTGCTTACTTAAATATATATTTAAAGAGTGAAATTCCTAGATAGACTGGTTATTATGTTTATGATTTTCTAGCCAAGGGTTCTACATGACTGATGAATTGGTGTCAAGCAAGAAAATTAGAAAGAAAAGGCAAAATGTCTCATCTCAAATTCTTCACTTCTATACTCACCTCTGAACTTCTGAATTGATGAGGTTCTATGGGGACAGGGGAGGGTCTCCTATTTAATAAATCTCTAACTTTTTTAAAATCTCTTCCTCAAAGGAAATCAGAGAGGAAGGAAGTTACTTTGGTAGTTTCACTAACATGACTGAGAAATCAGCAGATGCACATAGCCACGATCTTGCCTCTTGCCTCTCTCTTCTAAGGCAAATATCTATGCTGAACAGGCATGTGGGATTGACATGTAATGGCAACAGGCACACCCATTTCATGAAACACCCTAAAAGACTTCAGCAAATAAAGTGAAGGCTGACTAGTTGTAATTATTTTTCTTCTTTAAAGTGGTCTGAGTGTTCAGAGATGCTGATATCCACTCCTGATTATGGAATAGAATGACATCACCAAATATTACTTACTTTGGAGGAGAAAATGTGAATGTGAAACTGTTAGTCACTCGGTGGTGTCCGACTCTTTGCAACTCCATGGACTGTAGCCCTCCAGGCTCCTCTGCCCATGGAATTCTCCAGGCAAGAATACTGGAGTGGGTTGCCATGCCCTTCTCCAAGAGATCTTCCCAACCTAGTGATCAAACTCAGGTCTCTTGCATTGCAGGCAGATTCTTTACCATTTGAGCTACCCAGGAAGCAGCTCTAGTTGACTCTGTACTCTGTGTGTCTACCACCTCTTCATACTAACTTTTATTAGTCTACCGGAAGCCAGAGTTTATGCTATGGTCGTAAATCTTTTAAACTAAAATTTATTTTATAGCAAATAATATGCCAGGGATCACTGAAGTTTTTAAAACTATTTTAAAGTGGTTTTATATTTATATATGTTCATGTTTTAAATGTTATAGTTTAACCCAGTGTCAAGCACTTTGACTAGTATTATAGAAGAAAGAGGGCAAAAAAACCTGCCGCAGAAGACACTATACCAGGACCATAAATTGATAGGGGGATATATTGGCATTTAAGTGAAAAAATGTTAAATCTGTTGTTTAATGTTGTTTAATGTTTATAACCATTGTATGACTTTCTTATTTCCATAAACTAATGAGTAACTCAGAAGACATGATTTAGTCATGGTTGAAGTATTGGTGTTTATAGTGAAAAGACAAGGAGTTGGCCTAGATAAGTAGTTCTCAAACCTTAGTGTTCATTATTAGTACCATTTAGAGGACATGTTAAAACATGCATTGTTTGGCCCCATCCCCAGATTATGATCCAATAAGTGTAAACTGGGTTATGAAAATTGGCATTTTGACAAGTTTCAGATGATGCTAATGTTTTTGGGCCAGGGTCCATAGTTTGGGAACCAACAGTTTAAAGTAAAAAGTGGCATGACTGCATGATAAAAAAAGCAGTGTGGCCCAGATTTTAAAGTTATGCTTTCCTTGCTCATTTATGAAGTGAAAGTGGAAGTGTTATTCGCTCAGTCATGTCTGACTCTTTGTGACCCCATGGACTGTAGCCCACCAGGCTCCTCCGTCCATAGAATTCTCCAGGCAAGAATACTGGAGTGGGTAGCCATTCCCTTCTCCAGGGGATCTTCCTGACCCAAAAATTGAACCCACGTCTCCCTCACTGCAGGCGGATTCCTTAGCATCTGAAGTACCTTTACTCTGACTTTCTTGAGGCCAGAAGCACTGTATTACTCCCCATCTTTCACCAGTGTCTACTGGGATGTCTGGCACATAATAGGACATAGTTACTGGATAACTACCCTCACTGGCACCCTCTGTTGGCTCCACTGATAACAGATTAGAAGTCCCAGAATGTTTCTATTTAAAGCAGTTCAACCAACACAAAATTCTTCAAATTGCAGTTCAAAAGAATGTCCCAAAGATCTTGTCTTTGATTCCACTTTGCGTTTTCTCCAGTTTGGGAACAAAGGGTCATTGCTGTGGTTAAAGTAAAACAAAATACAACTCTTAAGGAGTTGTTTGGGTGTAGATAAAAATAAGAATCTTCACTCCAAAAAGCAATATCACTTGAATATCCAGACTATTTCATAAGATATAATAGAAATTGATCATCTCTACCATCAGAAAGAACACAAATAACAAGTGTTGGCAAGGATGTGGGAAAAAGAGAGCCTCCTACAATGTTGATGGGAATGTAAATTGGTGCAGACTGTGGAAAACAATATGGAGGTTTCTCAAAAAAACTAAAAGTATGACCTAGCAATTCCACTCCTGAATATATATCCAAAAAAATAACCCCACAACACTAATTTGAAAAGATATGTACACCAATTGTTCATAGCACCATTGTTTATAATTGCCAAGATAAGGAAGCAACCCAAATGTCCAACAGGTGAATAATTAAAGAAGATGTAGTATATGCACACACACGAATACACACACACACAGTGGAATACTACTCACACAGAAAAAAGAATGAAATTTCTCCATTTGCAGCAACATGGCTGAACTTGGAGGGCCTTGTGCCAAATGAGATAAGTCAGGGAAAGACAATTATTGTATGGTATCACTTATATATGCAGCTTTTAAAATGCAGCAAGCACGTGAGTATATTTTTATTTTTATTTATTTTTTTTTAGTTTGCACGTTTATATATTTATTAGTGTATTCAGATCTCTTCCTAGTTTTCCATACCTTACTTGAATTAATCTCATAAGTTTATTAAAGAGCATTAGAATACAATAAAATCATTAATTAATATTATAGTGACAATTTAATAATTGAGTCAAATGATTAAAAAGTGTCCTAGCTTCTAATAGGCTTAGCTTATGTCTAAATATCCATAAATCTTGATATCTAATTTCTAGGATCTTATCTTCAAATTTCTTTACTACATTAATTAGACATATGAATTAGAAGAAAAGCTTGAATTTATCTTTCTAGAAGAGAGGCATTAGACAGAAAGACTGAGTACACTCAGCTTTCTCTTGCAATAGAACTTTCCCATGTTGACTTCTTTTAAAAAAAAAAAAAAAACAGACTCACAGATACAGAGAACAAACTAGTGGTTACCAGTGGCAGGGTGGGGCAGTTTGGCGGGGGGCAGGGAGATACAAACTACTGGGTATGAGATAGGCTCAAGGATGTATTGTACAACATGGGGAATATAGCCAATATTCTGTAATAATTGTAAATAGGAAGTAACCTTTAAAATTGTATAAAAAACAAAATAATTTAAGCTCTTAAATTTCAAGCTACTTCACTTTAGCATTTTTGTTCATTTATTCAACTAGCATTTCTTAAACTTCTTCCAGATGAGTTATTCTTTCCTTATCCTTCTTTGGTGTTTGATAACGTCTCTGTTTTAGCACTTATCACACTCTATTGGGGGGAAGAAGAACACTGTTTAATGTCTGTATCCCACAGCAGTTGTGTAGGCTCCTTGGGAATATCTGTCTGGATTAGGCTTGACACTTGAAATATAAAAAAGGTATGTCACACAGTCATTCGCTTAAAGACTTTCCAGCTGAGAAGATGAGAAAAAAGTGTACGCTAATATACTCGTTTAGAGCCACAAAGGCTTGTAATAGTCTATGTATTTTATTACTTCGCTAGAAATTTCAAACTTTTTGGAGAAAAATCCTAATCATCTTAAAAGCAAGGACAGACCATCTCATGCAGTTTTGTCCTATTTGTAGTTAATGCTCATTGAGTCTTTGTTGGATATAATGATATAATTTGACAGACATATAGAAGGCTTCTAAGGTCAGGCACTATATCATACATACATACATCCTTTCCATCTTATATAATGTCCTGCATATAGTTAGGCAGTTATTAAACCTGGCAGTTCTCAGGAGAACTAACTTAACTCCGAAGTGTTTTAGCTCTATAAATGACTGATTAATCCAAAAAAAAGAAAGTCCTGGCTAATAATCTTTAAATCAGGTGCCTTGCCCACAAACTGGGCAGGGCTGCATTTTAAACAGCAGCAACTAAGTGAAATAGGGAGGTTAGAGTCTAAACTGACATTAAAAAAGAATGTGTTCAGATGAAATTATAGCTGGATAAGGGCACCAAGAATTTTATCGGGTCAAATTGTTCCCATAAATTATAGATGTTTTGCTGGGTAAAATGATCCCATGAGTCTCCTGAGCCACTGTGCTGAATCTGGCCCTTCACTTGAAAACCGGTCCTCATTGTGCAAGCAAGGAATAGAATGATTAAAAGGAAACGAGAGCAAAGATAGAGACTTATTTCTGCTCTCTTCCATAAACCAGAGGATGAGTGAATGCTGAAACTGCAGAAACGTTCGCTGACTATTTCTCTGGCAGAATTATTCTAGAGTCATATTTCATTAGCTTTGGCGGTTTTCTTTTTCTGTTTAAGTTCAGGACAGGCTGGTATGCCAGGACTGATGATACTGAAGAATGCTTTAAAAAAGTCTGTCTCAAATTGCTAACTAACAAGGAAGAAATATTTTTCATAGATACCTCTAAGTAACTAAAAATGTACTGATGTGTTAAAACAAAAACTAAAGTATATGAAGAAATGCACTATATTCTTCATTTTACCATGGAACTGAGATTGTATCAGTTTTTATATTTATAAATCACAGCACTGAAGGAAGGATCAACTATGCATATTGACCTAATTTGCTTTGTTTTCTGGAGCTTGCTAGTGGAGCTGCAGGTGAGCTTGGAAACAGCCTGATTCTAAACATTGGCATTTGGAACCTCTTATGATCTATACCACTGATTCTATGTGATTGTATGTAGTGTGTACCATCAACTTCTGAAGGTCTGGTCTTGAAGTACCAGTACTTTCAGGATATAAATACCCTGGACTAAATGAGAATAAGTCGTTTATCTGGTGAAAAGAAAAGTATAGAAACTTTAGATACTTAAACTTTGCAATCAGTTACACACCCCTGGTGATATCCATTCTGTCCATTTTCTGTCATAGGAGACCAACTCCACTGTGAAACAAAACTGCATTGTAAATTACATGAATGTATCCTGTATCCTATATAACAACCGTTAAACTTAGTAGTGCTCTCACTGCTATACACCTCCTCACTTTATTTTTTTATCTATTAAAAACTCCACAGACTTTTTTAATTTTTAGAAATATTACCTTTTATGACATAGAGGTTATAGAAACTTGTAGTTTATAGAAACCAAACTTATCATCATCATTTGTTTTGCTACTTAATGTACCTTCGGTGGCCACAAGACTGGAAAAGGTCAGTTTTCATTCCAATCCCAAAGAAAGGCAATGCCAAAGAATGCTCTAACTACCGCACAATTGCACTCATCTCACATGCTAGTAAAGTAATGCTCAAAATTCTCCAAGCCAGGCTTCAGCAATACGTGAACTGTGAACTTCCTGATGTTTGAGCTGGTTTTAGAAAAAGCAGAGGAACCAGAGATCAAATTGCCAGCATCTGCTGGATCATTGAAAAAGCAAGAGAATTCCAGGAAAACATCTATTTCTGCTTTATTGACTATGCCAAAGCCTTTGACTGTGTGGATCACAATAAACTGTGGAAAATTCTGAAAGAGATGGGAATACCAGACCACCTGACCTGCCTCTTGAGAAATCTGTATACAGGTCAGGAAGCAACAGTTAGAACTGGACATGGAACAACAGACTGGTTCCAAATAGGAAAAGAAGTATGTCAAGGCTGTATATTGTCACCCTGCTTATTTAACTTGCATGCAGAGTACATCATGAGAAATGCTGGACTGGAAGAAACACAAGCTGGAATCAAGATTGCTGGGAGAAATATCAATAACCTCAGATATGCAGGTGACATCACCCTTATGGCAGAAAGTGAAGAGGAGCTAAAAAGCCTCTTGATGAAAGTGAAAGAGGAGAGTGAAAAAGTTGGCTTAAAGCTCAACATTCAGAAAATGAAGATCATGGCATCCAGTCCCATCACTTCATGGCAAATAGATGGGGAAACAGGGGAAACAGTGTCAGACTTTATTTTGGGGGGCTCCAAAATCACTGTAGATGGTGACTGCAGCCATGAAATTAAAAGACCCTTACTCCTTGGAAGAAAAGTTATGACCAACCTAGATAGCATATTCAAAAGCAGAGACATTACTTTGCCGACTAAGGTCTGTCTAGTTAAGGCTATGGTTTTTCCTGTGGTCATGTATGGATGTGAGAGTTGGACTGTGAAGAAAGCGGAGCACCGAAGAATTGATGCTCTTAAACTGTGGTGTTGAAGAAGACTCTTGAGGGTCCCTTGGACTGCAAGGAGATCCAACCAGTCCATTCTGAAGGAGATCAGCCCTGGATTTCTTTGGAAGGAATGATGCTAAAGCTGAAACTCCAGTACTTTGGGCACCTCATGCGAAGAATTGACTCATTGGAAAAGACTCTGATGCTGGGAGGGATTGGGGGGAGGAGGAGAAGGGGACGACAGAGGATGAGATGGCTGGATGGCATCACGGACTCAATGGACGTGAGTTTGAGTGAACTCCAGGAGTTGGTGATGGACAGGGAGGCCTGGTGTCCTGCGATTCATGGGGTCGCAAAGAGTCGGACACAACTGAGTGACTGAACTGAACTGAACTGTACCTTCAAAGTGCAACTTTTCTAGCCTATGGATGCTTGAAAGCACTTTTCACTTTAGGAGGATTTCTCATATTCTGAAATACAAGATACCTTGGAGGTGGTGTGGGCTGTCAGAAGCATGTCCTGTGTGCGACCATGCCACCTCCCACAGCCATAGCAGATGCTGATTCTTTTTTTGGTAGCTTCAGAATCAGAATCCTTTTCTATCCATGCTTCAGGCAGCCACCATCAGTTGATTAGTGGTTAACATTAAAAATCAAAACTTTTTAAACACTGGTTCAAGGTTTATATCTCTCAAGGATCAAATTTTGCCTTTGAGATCCAAAGATGTACCTACAAACTCAGACCCCCCAATAAAAATTGATAAAATTGTAAAGCCCACAGGATTTTCCTTTCCATAAGAACTCAAAAAATACTTGGCACAATTTGCAATAAAGGGAAACAAATTTGGGATATTTTTACCTTTTCTATCCAACTTGGAACTGTGAGTTTAATTGCTACCCAACCTAGATAGTGAATTGACATTTAGTTGATAATTTTCAACAAGTTCAGCAAGGTCAGCATTGTTGTTCTGAAGAGAGAAGAGAGGAAATTAACACTGAATATCTTCTATTTGTCAAGATACTATATTTTTTCAATTTTTGTATTTTTTCCTTATAATGGTTTCTAGGAGAAATAAGAAATCTTGTTTACTCTTGAGGAAATTGAGACCTAGAAGATTAAATTATTTACTCAAGTCATACAACACTTAAGTGGCAATCCAGAATCCAAACAAATTTGCAACTCTCAACAAGGACCTTGGCTGTTTTATGAAACCTTGAATATTATGTTTGTTCATTTGTTTGAATTCTGTGTATTCCTATATTGAGCTAGCAAATTCTGAGTAAGTAAATCCATAGATTAGAAATTCTGGGTTTGTCTCACCAGTTCATAGAGATCTCGGTTATGCTTTGTTCCTGTGTGCGAGTCACAGACAAGGAATTAAACCCTCCACTGATGTAAAAGAAATAAAATTTAATTTAAAAATGCCGTGTAAACATAATGCCATGTAAAATAACAATAATACTCAATGTAGAGGATTTTCTTTTCAAATACTAGCTGTTTTTGTTTTATGAATTATTTAAATCTTACAATTACCTTTCCCAATGAACATAAAAGTACCTCCTGGGATTTTGATTGCATAGAATCTATTGATTAGTTTATGAAGAATTGACATAGTTATGATATTATGCATTATCTATATTTACTTAACCTTCAGTGATTTCTTTTTGTAATGTTTTATAGTTTTCTAGCAGAGATTTTATACCTCTTTTGTTAAATTTATTCCTAGAATTTAAGGATTTTTATGTGTTTTAAAGTTTTATTTTCTACTTGTTTCTAATCATATAATAATTAATATTTTATATTAGCCTTTTATCCAGCATGCTTTCTGAGTTCACCTATTAATTCCAGATTATAAGTCTTTTGGATTGTGTACTTAGAAAATATGTAATTTGTGAACGCCCTGATACTTTTTGCTGTTTCTGGCTCATGTCATTTTTTAGGACCGCCAGCACAATTTTTAATAAAAGTGGTAATATCAAGCATCTCTATCTCCTTTCTAGTTTCAGAGGGAAAGCTTTTAATATTTCACCATTGTTGTTTCATGTAGGTTTTATGTTGGCACTCTTTATTAGTTTAAGAAAATTCCCATTTTACTGTTAGTTTGTTAAGAAATTTTAAAATTATTTTAGCCATATGCATGCTAAGTTGCTTCAGTCATGTTCCAGCTCTTTTTGACCCTATGGACTGTAGGTTCCTCTGTCCGCCAGGCTCCTCTGTCCATGGGATTCTCCAGGCAAGGATACTGGAATGAATTGCCATGGCCTCCTCCTGGGGATCTTCGCAGCCTAGGGATCAAACCCACATCTCTTACATCTCTTGCATTGGCAGGCATGTTCTTTACCACTAGCGTCACCTGGGAAGCCCCAGTTTTAGCTGTGCCACTGCTAAGTCGCTTCAGTCGTGTCCGACTCTATGTGACCCCATAGACAGCAGCCCACCAGGCTCCCCCGTCCCTGGGGTTCTCCAGGCAAGAACACTGGAGTGGGTTGCCATTTCCTTCTCCAGTGCATGAAAGTGAAAAGTGAAAGTCAAGTTGCTCAGTCGTGTCCGACTCTTAGCGACCCCATGGACTGCAGCCTACCAGGCTCCTCCGTCCATGGGCTTTTCCAGGCAAGAGTACTGGAGTGGGGTGCCATTGCCTTCTCCTAGTTTTAGCTGTAGGTAGGTGTTAAATTTTATAAATTCTTTTTTCTTATCTGTTTAATTGATCATATGATTTTTATTTGTTAAAGTGAGAAATTACATTTGCTGATTTTTTTCATGTTAAAATAGTTTTGCATTTTTAAAATAAACCTGCTTGGTTATGACATACTACTTTTTTTTTCTTAATTTGCTACTGGGTTTGATATCTTTTAAGATAAAATTGCATTTGTGTTCTTAAAATAGAAACCTTTAGTTTTCTTTTCCTATAATGTATCTGATAGGTTTTGTAACAAGATTATCCTTCTTTTATATAATGAGGTAGAAAGCATTTCTTTCTTTTCTGTTCTGTTTAGAATTTAAGATTAACCCTGTTCTTTATAGAGAGCAGCAGATGAGATGGTTAGATAGCATCACTGACTCAATGGACATGAGTTTGAGCAAGTGCCAGGAGATAGCAAAGGACGGGGAAGCCTGGTGTGCTGTAGTTCATGGGGATGCAGAGTCAGACACAATTAAGCAACTAAACAACAACAATTGTTTATAAATATTTGGAAATTTTTACTGGTGAACCATTAATAACTTCAGTCAATAGAGGTTTTGTCATGAAAAGATTAATTTTTACTGCAAATTTAACTTTTAAAGTAAGTATAGAAAATTTTTAATTTTCTGAATCTTCTTGTGTAAGGTTTGGTACATTATACTTTTCAAGCAACTTGTTCTTTCTATGTGAATTTTTTAATTTAGTGGATAAAGCTAAATATCTTCTTTTGATCCTTTTAATTTAGTGCATAAAGAATCTGGAATGATGTGTTACAGATGAAATGATTCATTTCTCATTTTGGTAATATGTTTGTTCTTTTTCCCTTTTAAATATTTTGCTAGTAACTTATCATTTTTATTAGTCTTTTCCAAAAAATCAACTCATATTATATAATTTTGTTATATATTTCTTTCTATTTTATTTACTTCTGTTCTCAAAATTATTATCTCCTTTTAACTTCTTTCAGTAAAATTTCATTTATTTTCAAACTTCTTCAGGAAAGATACTTAAATAATTAATTTCAGGATTTTTGCCTTCATATATTTGCTACTATAAATTTTTTTCTTACTGTATCCAAAAAAGTGATATATTTTCATCATTTTTCAGTTTAAAATTTTCTAATGTTCATAATTATTTCCCCATTGATTTAATAAGATGTATTAAATATTTTGAAGTATGTTTGTAGAAGTAGTTAGAAACTTTCTCGTTTTTTTGATTCTGTGTGTGCTCCATCTCTTAGTCATGTCTGGCTCTCAGCAACCGCATGGACTGTAGCCCACCAAGCTTCTCTGTCCTTGGAATTTTCCAGACAACGATACTGGAGCAGATTGTCATTTCCTACTCCAGGGGATCTTCCCAACCCAGGCATCAAACCTGCATTTCTTGCTTTGGCAAGTGGATTCTTAAATTTAGCTTAATTCCACAGGGGTCAGAAAACATATCTGAGTTAGTTCAATTTTTTAAATTGCTGTGACTTTTTCCCTGTGGCCCACCGTTTTATCAATATTAGCAAGCTTTTCGGACGCACCTGGAAGGAATGTACACTCTGCCATTCTCAAGTGTAACATTTCATACATGTCATATCAAGTCTGTCAATCTTGTATTCAGATGGATCTTGTCTCCACTGATGTTATCTCATCCTATCACTTTGTGAGAGAGGTGTGCTAAAGTTTCCTGTTACGTTTGCATATTTGTCTATTTCTGTTTTTAGTTCTTTTAAGATTTACTCTGGTATAATTTGCCTTACGTGTTTTAAAGTTTAGAATTATTACATCTTCCTGAAGGCCTGAACCTTTTAACGTTATAGAATGACTTTTTTTAATTTCTAAAAATGCCTTTTGCTTCCATATTTACAGTTTCTACAATGGTTTTCATTCGGCTTTTTAAGTTACTATTTGTGTTATGTTCCCCTTTTGCCTTTACTTTTTGTTGTTGTTGTTCTTAAGCAACACATAGTTATTTTTAATCTTGTCTGAAAAATGTTTGTCCCTTAATGAGAGCATTTAGACCATGTACAATTGATGTAATTATTAGCATCTTTAGGCATGTGTACTGCCAGTGGTTTAATTTCTCTTGTTCTGCCTTTACATATTTATTTTTTGCTTTGCTTTTATTAAACATTATCTTTTTTAATTTATTCATTTTAATTGGAAGCTAATTACTTTACAGTATTGTAGTGGTTTTGCCATACATTGCCGTGAATCAGCCACGGGTGTACATGTGTTCCCCTCCTGAACCCGCCTCCCACCTCCCTCCCCATCCCATCCCTCTGTGTCATCCCAGTGCACCAGCCCCAAGCACCCTGTCCCATGCATCAAACCTGGACTGGCGATCTGTTTCACATATGATAATATACATGTTTCAATACCATTCTCCCAAAACATCCCGTCCTCGCCCTCTCCCAAGAGTCTAAAAGACTGTTCTATACATCTGTGTCTCTTTTGCTGTCTTGCACATAGGGCCATCATTACTATCTTTCTATATTATCTTTATTAAGTTCTCTTGTTACACATCCTTTTACTTTGCTTTACCTATATTCTTTATATTTCTATTTTCAGTAGAGGTTACAACATGAATCCTTAGCTTTATTTAGAATCTAATATAAATAAACATTTTTGCCACTTCCTAAATATTTTTACAGCCTCAGATCCTTCTATTACCATTTACTACAACTGCCTTTTAAAATTAGTATTCCATTGAATTTTAATTTCTGTATATATTTTAAATCCTGCCAAATATTATTACTCTTTTGTGTGATCAGTATTTATTTTTATCTGTGAATATTTTTGTTCATTCTCTTGGTCTTTATTTCTTTCTACAGTCTTGTATTTCCATCTAGGATCAGGACCGATTTTCTTCTCCCTGAAGAACTCCATTTATTTTGTCTTTTCGTACTCTTGCCTGGAGAATCCCATGGACGGAGGAGCCTGGTAGGCTGCAGTCCATGGAGTCGCTGAGAGTTGGACACAACTGAGCGACTTCACTTTCACTTTTCACTTTCTTGCATTGGAGAAGGAAATGGCAACCCACTCCAGTGTTCTTGCCTGGAGAATCCCAGGGACGAGGGAGCCTGGTGGGCTGCTGTCTATGGGGTCGCAGAGAGTTGGCCACTACTGAAGTGACTTAGCAGCAGCAGCAGCAGCAGCAGTCCATTTCTAGCCTTGACAAATTCTCTACTTTTTTCTCTCTGGAAATGTCTTCATTTCACATTCACTTTTTAAAGATATTTTTGCTTTGTATAGAAATCTGGATTGCTAGTTTTTTCTCTTTCAGTGCTTTAGGGATATTGTGCCATATCTTATGGCTTCAGTTATTTCTGTTGAGAAAATGTGTCTTTTATTCTGTGGCTATTTTAAGATTAACTCTTTATTTTGATGTTCAGCATTTTGTTATGTTGTGCCTAGGTAGATTTCTTTTGTGGTGAGATCATACTGCCTCTTAAATCTATAACTTGACATCTTTTTATAATTTTGAAAAAAACTCAACCAAAATTTTTCTCGTTATCGCTTTTGCTCCATTTTCTCACTCCTCTCCATCTAGACTCCAGTCACATATTATTAAAAGTTTGCATTATGTTCTATATGTCTTTTATGCTCTGTTTTTTCTTTTTTTGTTTTTTTCTAAATCTTGTGCTTGAGTTTTTATATTTTCTATTAATTAATCTCTCAGGTCACAAAATCTCTTGAGTTCTGTCTACTGTTAAACCCATTGAATAGACTTTTAAAATTTAGTCATTGTGCTTTCTGTTCCTCAGCTTCCATTTGACACTTGTCATTTATTTTCTTGACTACATTAATAATCCCAGTGATATTTAAAGTCAGTGACAGATAGTGCCAATATCTGGGTCAACTGTAGATCTGTTTCTATTGCCTGTTTTTTTCTTGATCCTGCTTCTTGCTACACTTGGAAATTTTGAATAAATGTGGGCATTGCGTATGAGACTTTTGAGGCTGTGGATGTTTTCTTCCTACTGGGAAGATTCTCCCATCCTCTTGCTAATATCAGAGGGGCAAGTTATCTCTACCCTGCAAGAACCTGAGCCATCTTGTAGCTCTTTTGAAATCTTTGTATGTGTCTTACTGTTTCTTTCCTGACTCCCCATTAGGAACTTCAAGGTTCCTAATAAGAGTTTAGGGTGCCCCCCATGGACCTTTTGTTCAGTAAGTCATGAACTCCAATTTTTATATCTCCAATAGCTTGAGATTGTCAAAACCTTCTCTGTAGTTTTTAGCTGCTTTTTGTGGTCCTCTTAACCTTTTGCCCTATATAGTAAATGTCTTGAAAAGACAGCAGGTATTTGATATTGGCTACACTCTTTTGTGTGTATCTCATATCTAAAGATGGAGAAGGCAATGGCACCCCACTCCAGTACTCTTGCCTGGAGAATCCCATGGATGGAGAAGCCTGGTAGGCTACAGTCCATGGGGTCGTGAAGAGTCGGACATGACTGAATGACTTCACTTTCACTTTTCACTTTCGTGCATTGGAGAAGTAAATGGCAACCCACTCCAGTGTTCTTGCCTGGAGAATCCCAGGGATGGAGGAGCCTGGAGGGCTGCCGTCTCTGGGGTCGCACAGAGTGGGACATGACTGAAGTGACTTAGCAGCAGCAGCAGCATATCTAAAGAATATTGGCATCCTGGCTCACATCCACCTCCCATAGCAGCCTAAACCTCAAATTCTGTCTCTGTATTCCTGAGTTTGCTTAAAACTCTGACGACTTCTCTCCCACCCTTGTTCTGTAAGCCTGATACAGGTTTCTAAGAATTGGCAACTCCCCTGAGAGGAAAAGTGGCCTGAAGGAAATTGTGCTTCTCATCTTCTGCAGTGTAGATCCTCTTGTCTTGGTTGATTCATCCTGTGGTCATGTATGGATGTGAGAGTTGGACTGTGAAGAAGGCTGAGCGCTGAAGAATTGATGCTTTTGAACTGTGGTGTTGGAGAAGACTCTTGAGAGTCCCTTGGACTGTAAGGAGATCCAACCAGTCCATTCTGAAGGAGATCAACCCTGGGATTTCTTTGGAAGGAATGATGCTAAAGCTGAAGCTCCAGTACTTTGGCCACCTCATGTGAAGAGTTGACTCATTGGAAAAGACTCTGATGCTGGGAGAGATTGGGGGCAGGAGGAGAAGGGGACGACTGAGGATGCGATGGCTGGATGGCATCACGGACTCGATGGACGTGTCTGAGTGAACTCCGGGAGATGGTGATGGACAGGGAGGCCTGGCGTGCTGCGATTCATGGAGTCGCAAAGAGTCGGACATGACTGAGCGACTGAACTGAACTGAACTGAACTGATCCTTCAAATCATTGCTTTTTTGTAGCTTTTTTTTTTAGTTTTTCTAATTGTTCTCAGTGAAAGCATTGCTCTTCTACAAGCTACTCTTTCAAGCCAAAAGCAGATGTCTGTATAGTTACATTTTTTCCTCTATGCATGCTTCAGTTAACTAATGAGTTCTGAAGACTTTATTGTTGCTCCAGACCTCAGGACTCCTAAATGTTCTCTTTGCATAAGAGAGTAAGAGATAATAATTCTTTATAGAACTAAACCCACAATTGCAGATACTGCTCAAGAGTGCCATTAAGGATGTAGGAAGGGTCAGAAGGAAGGCCAGTATTGCCTCATGACATAGGCCAAGAGGGGACATTTGCCTTTCCAACCTCCTGTCTTTATCTTCTATGCTTCCTTTTACCAAACTAATTAGTGTAGTGTCATTCTTTCCAAATTTTATCTTCTAGGGCACAGCCTAGTCTTGGTGACAGGAGATATGTTAAAGTGTTTATTTATATAGAGTATTTTCCAACAGATACCAGTTACATAGATTATAATATGAATGGGAACGCCAATGCTCATGCAGTTCAGTCCAGGGTTTTCCTTACTTAGATCATCCTAGCACAGTGTTCTGTGCCCCACACTATGGTCCTTTATATCAGTTCTTCCTTGCCCCTTCCCCTGTTCCTGTCTGTACTTTGCCTTTTGTTTGCCAGTGACTAGAATGTTAAATTCTGTAGCTAATAGATAATGTAATCTTAATAGGTTAATACGTTACACTTCTCAATTTAGTTTTTTAAAGAGTTCCACTGATAGATGAAAATTTTACAGTTAAAAAAAATGACTTTCACATTATCTGATTTTTATCCTGCATAATGATGGAGACAGTAAAGGCTTTAGGTTGAATTTAAATGGTGACTATTTAATCCCAAATAATTCCAAGTGGCGCTAATGGTAAAGAACCCACCTGCCGATGCAGGAAGCTTAAGAGATGTGTGTTCAATCCCTGGGTCAGGAAGATCCCCTGGAGAAGGAAATGGCAACCCGCCCAAGTATTTTTGCCTGGAGAATCCCATGTACAGAGGAGCCTGGTGGGCTACAGTCCATGGGGTCACACAGAGTCAGACATGACTGAAGTTACTTTGCACATTTAATCATACTGGCAACCAATTATGCCATATGTGTCTCTAAGAACTAGCAAGAAGATGGATAGTTATCTGTTTTTAGTTTATTTCTCTTCAGTTTACTTTATTTCTTTTCAGTTCCCATACAATCCAAACAGTTGGATTTAACAGAATTTTACTTACAAATTTTTGAGTATGTATGGTAATGTTTAGTTTGTCATATTTTTTACTATACTAAGCATAATAGACATTTATTTTTGAATATTTTGCAGCACATTTGTCAATGTTTGTGATATTTTTAATCATTCCAGTCAACTTTTCAATCACTTGTCCTTCTTTATCCTAGTACTCAATTATTCAGAGTGTCGGAAACTTAATTTAATTGCTGTACAAGGTAAAATTGAATCGCAGACTTCATGAGAAGCATATTATGAATGTCCTATTGCATTTAATAAAATGAATAACCTTGTAATCAATTTTGATGGCTTCTGTAAAGAATTATTTAGAACTATTTTTAAAAAACAGCTACATACAAACCACTAAGTGAAGTAAGTCAAAGACAAATATCATATGATATCACTTATATGCAGAATCTAAAAAAAAGTTATATAAATGAACTTATTTACAAAACAGAAACAGACTCACAAATTTAGAAAACAAACTTACCAGGGTGGAGGAATGGGGAGTAGGGATAGATGGGGAGCTTGAGATTGACCAGTACACACTGCTGTATTTAAAATAAATAACCAACAAGGACCTACTGTATAGCACAGGGAACTTGGCTCAATACACTGCAATAGCCTAAATGGGAAAAGGATTTGAAAAAGAATAGATGCATGTATATGTATAACTGAATCATTTTGCTGTATACCTGAAACAAACACAACTTTGTTAACCAACTATATTCCAATATAAAACAAACAGTTTTAGAAAATAGTTGCCCACAACACAAATACTTTATCTAGTTCTATATGTAAATAACAAGTGAAAGAAATTGTGTCATCAGAAGGGTATATGCAGATATCTTTTAGTGAATCTGGAAATGGTATGTACCTTAATGTGGTGACATAGGAAGGTACTGAATATCAGGAAAAAGATGGTAAGATCTTTTCCATTCTTCTGAAGGTCAGTTTTCTGCAAAATTAAATGTCGATATATAACCTTTGATGCATACTTATTTATAAAACCATTTTTAAAACACAGATTAAGAAGATTAAACATAGATTAAGAAAATAGCTTATAGCATAATGATTATAATATTATGGATTTTTATAATGCTATAACATGGATTGTTATACATAACATAATGAATTGTTAAGAGGTGAGCCAATGCAAAGATCAAAGAATAGAGCTTTGGCAGCCATTCCAGAAGCTCTCCACATTCTCATTATCAATCACAAATCCTTCTTTCCTTCATAAAATTTACCTGTATTCTGGTTTTCATAGTGAAGCAACAGTTAGAGCTGGACATGGAACAACAGACTGGTTCCAAATAGGAAAAGGAGGACATCAAGGCTGTATATTGTCACCCTGCTTATTTAACTTCTATGCAGAGTACATCATGAGAAACGCTGGCCTGGAAGAAACACAAGCTGGAATCAAGATTGCCGGGATAAATATCAATAACCTCAGATATGCAGAGGACACCACCCTTATGGCAGAAAGGGAAGAGGAGCTAAAAAGCCTCTTGATGAAAGTGAAAGAGGAGAGTGAAAAAGTTGGCTTAAAGCTCAACATTCAGAAAACAAAGATCATGGCATCCGGTCCCATCACTTCATGGGAAATAGATGGGAAACAGTAGAAACAGTGTCAGACTTTATTTTTTGGGGCTCCAAAATCACTGCAGATGGTGACTGCAGCCATGAAATTAAAAGACGCTTACTCCTTAGAAGAAAAGTTATGACCAACCTAGATAGCATATTCAAAAGCAGAGACGTTACTTTGCCGACTAAGGTCCGTCTAGTCAAGGCTATGGTTTTTCCAGGGTTCATGTATGGATGTGAGAGCTGGACTGTGAAGAAGGCTTAGCGCCGAAGAATTGATGCATTTGAAGTGTGGTGTTGGAGAAGACTCTTGAGAGTCCCTTGGACTGCAAGGAGATCCAACCAGTCCATTCTGAAGGAGATCAACCCTGGGATTTCTTTGGAAGGAATGATGCTAAAGCTGAAGCTCCAGTACTTTGGCCACCTCATGGGAAGAGTTGACTCATTGGAAAAGACTCTGATGCTGGGAGGGATTGGGGGGAGGAAGAGAAGGGGACGACAGAGGATGAGATGGCTGGATGGCATCACGGACTCGATGGACATGAGTCTGAGTGAACTCCAGGAGATGGTGATGGATAGGGAGGCCTGGCGTGCTGCGATTCATGGGGTCGCAAAGAGTCGGACACAACTGAGCGACTGGACTGAACTGAACTGAATGTCTCTGCATTTCTTTAAACATTTCTACCCGAATGTGTGTCTGTGAACACTATAATTAATTTTGCCCATTTTAAAAATAGTATTTTAAAAGTATTTCTTAGTCTAAATATTCTCCCCACATCTCTTTTTATGTTCTTTATTAATTGGCTAAACCTAGGTTCTTTGACCTGTAGAGATCCTCCACTCTAGATTTTGCTGATTACAATGACATGTCCTTGTTTTGGTGTGTTAATTGCTTCCCAGAATGCTGTTAGGCAATTTGGAAGAGCTGTGAACTTTGGACTAATAAGAGAAGCCATTCATCATTCACTAGCATCTATACATTGTACAAAATCTTTTTGCCCGGTCACTAAAAAGCAGCGAGTGTGATTCAAATGGTCAGTTTGTGTGACACTTTCCAGCAATCCTTTTGTGAGGTGATCATAAATGAATACGATCAATGAAGCTTTCAGTTTAATAAAAGGCTAAGATATGTGTGCTTATGCACATGGACTTGATTTTCTGACTCCCCCTTCTTCCTGGCTGATTGCTCATTGTGTCAGTTAGGGAGACAATAAGAAGTAGATTAACAGAGTGAATTAATATCCCCTGGGACAGTATTTCTCAAAATGTGTGTTGGAGAACACTAATGGCCGTTGGTATATTAATACATGGCCCCCCCAAAAAGTCATCTATAGTTAAATAAGTTTGGAAAATGCCAAGTGACACTGCTCTTGAGCATATTAATGTTGCTGAAAAATCCTGCATTAAATAAAATTGTTTAATTTTGGCTAACTTATTTTTCCAAATTTCTTTGGCCAGGAAGGGCTTTGTTTGTCTGTTTACCCTGATTATCTCATGATATCTTATGATACACAAATTAACCATAAATTCAGTTGGAAAATTATGATCAAGATTGTGTTGAATCTATAGAGCAAGTTGAAGAACATGGCCATGTTACCAATATTAAATCTTCTGATCCATGAACACCAGCCTTTCCACTTATTTATATCTTCTTTAATTTCTTTCAACAATGATTTGTGCTTTTCAGGCTACAGGTTTTACACTTTTTGGTTAAATTTATTCCTATATATTTTACTATTTTTGATACTCTTGTAAGTGGAATTGTTTTCTTAATTTTCTTTTGGGATTATAAATTATAAGTGTACAGAATCACAGTAAACTTTTTGTGTGTTGAGAGTCTTTTCTGCCTCTTTTCAACCTTTTGGACTTACTTGTTGTAATGATTATTAAACAATTCCCTAGGCTTTTCTATACACAAGGTCATGTCGTCAAGAATGGCATTTTATTTCTTCCTTTCCAATCTGGATGTCATTCACTTCATTTTTTTGCCTAATTGGCTTCATTAGGACCTTCAGTGTAATGTGGCATAGAAGTAATGAAAGTGGACATCCTTGTCTTGTTCCTGATCTTGAAGAGAGAGCATTCAGTATTCACCATTAGGTATGAATATTTTAGCTGGATTATATTCAGCTTGGTCATGGTATATAATCCTCTTTGTGTATTGCTGGACTTAGTTTGCTGGCTATTCTGTGAGTAGTTTTGTACCTATATTCTTAAGAGATACTGGTCTGTAGTTTTTTTCTTGTGATTTTTTTGTCAGGTTTGGATTACTAGAGCTTCATAGAATGAGTTGGGAAGTGTTCCTTCCTGTTCTATTTTTTATGAAGAATTGATATCAATTCTTATTTAAACATTCGGCAGAATTCAGCAGTGAAGCCATCTGGGCTGGGGCTTTCCTTTGTGGATAGTTTTTTGGTTACTAATTCAATCTCTTTACTTGTTATAGATCTATTCAATTTGTTTATTCCTTCTTGAATCAGCTTGAGTAGTTTTTATCTTTTCAGTAATTTGTCCATTTCATCTAAGTTATCTAACTTATTAGCATACAAGGTTCATAGTATTCCATAATAATCACTTTATTTCTGTAAGATGAGTAGTAATGTCCTCTGTGTCACTCCTGATTTTAGCGATTTTAGTCTCCTCTCTTCATTTATTAATAAGTCTTGCTAAAGTTCTGTTCATTTTTTCTATCTTTTTTGAGATATGATTGACATACAATATTGTATAAGTTTAAGGTATGCAGTGTGTTGATTTGATATACTTATTTATTATAAAATGATTACCACAGTAGCATTAGCTAAGATATTCTTCATATCACATAATTATCATCTATTTTTTTGTGGTGATAGCACTTAAGATGTACAGTTTTAGCAACTTTCAAGTGTAAAATACAATGCTAATAACTATAATCACTATGTTGTATGCTAGATATCCATAAATTACTCATTGTGTAGCTGGAAGTTTGTACTCTTAAAGGTTGTCAATTTTGATCTTTTCAAATAACCTACTTTTGGTTTCATTCATCTTATCCATTTTTTTCTATTCATTTCTTTTTACCTCTACTCTGGTCTTTATTCCTATATTCTGTTTGCTTCGGGTTTAGTTTGTCTTTTCTCTCGAGTGTCTTAAGGTAGATGGTTATAGTACTGATTTGAGATCTTTCTTATTTTTTTATTATAGGCATTTATGGCTATAACTGTCTCTCTAAGCACTGCTTTTACAGCTGCATTTTGTTAGTTTTGGCGTTCTGTGTCTTCATTTCCATTTATCTCGAAAGTATTTTGTAATTTCTTTTTTGACATATTGATAATTTAGAACTGTGTTGTTTATCTTCCCTGGTGGCTCAGAGGTTAAAGCATCTGTCTGGAATGCGGGAGACCTGAGTTCGATCCCTGGGTCAGGAAAATCCCCTGGAGAAGGAAATGTCAACCCACTCCAGTAGTCTTACCTGGAGAATCCCATGGAGGGAGGAGCCTGGTAGGCTACAGTCCATGGGGTCGCAGAGAGTCAGACACAACTGAGTTTTGGCATTCTGTGTCTTCATTTCCATTTATCTCAAAAGTATTTTGTAATTTCTTGATTGACATATTGATTATTTAGAACTGTGTTGTTTAATATCCATGTATTTGTGAACTTCCCAAATTTGTTTCTATTATTGAATTCTGATGTTATTTTATTATGGTTAGAGAATATTATGAGGTTTATTTTATAGCTTAGCATGTCACCTACCCTGAAAACGTTCCGCATGCATTGGGAAAGAATGTATATTCTGTTGTTGTTGAGTGGGGTAGTCTATTGCTAAGTCACTTCAGTCGTGTCCGACTCTGTGCGACTCCATTGACAGCAGCCCACCAAGCTCTGCCATCCCTGGGATTCTCCAGGCAGGAACACTGGAGTGGGTTGCCATTTCCTTCTCCAATGCATGAAAGTGAAAAGTGAAAGTGAAGTCGCTCAGTTGTGTCCGACCCTCAGCAACCCCATCGACTCCAGCCTTCCAGGCTCCTCTGTCCATTTCCAGTCAAGAGTACTGGAGTGGGGTGCCCTTGCCTTCTCCGGGGGTAGTCTATCAGTTCAGTTCAGTTCAGTCACTCAGTCATGTCTGACTCTTTGCGACCCCGTGAATCGCAGCACGCCAGGCCTCCCTGTCCATCACCAACTCCCGGAGTTCACTCAGACTCACGTCCATCGAGTCCGTGATGCCATCCAGCCATCTCATCCTCTGTCGTCCCCTTCTCCTCCTCCCCCCAATCCCTCCCAGCATCAGAGTCTTTTCCAATGAGTCAACTCTTCCCATGAGGTGGCCAAAGTACTGGAGTTTCAGCTTTAGCATCATTCCTTCCAAAGAAATCCCGAGGCTGATCTCCTTCAGAATGGACTGGTTGGATCTCCTTGCAGTCCAAGGGACTCTCAAGAGTCTTCTCCAACACCACTCTTCAAACGCATCAATTCTTCAGCACTCAGCCTTCTTCACAGTCCAACTCTCACATCCATACATGACCACTGGAAAACCATAGCCTTGACTAGACGGACCTTAGTTGGCAAAGTAATGTCTCTGCTTTTGAATATGCTATCTAGGTTGGTCATAACTTTTCTTCCAAGGAGTAAGCGTCTTTTAATTTCATGGCTGCAGTCACCATCTGCAGTGATTTTGGAGCCCAAAAAACTAAAGTCTGACACTGTTTCTACTGTTTCCCCATCTATTTCCCATGAAGTGATGGGACCGGATTCCATGATCTTCGTTTTCTAAATGTTGAGCTTTAGGCCAACTTTTTTGCTCCCCTTTAACTTTCATCGAGGGGTGGTCTATAGATGCCTCTTAAGTCTAGTTGCTTTGTAAGTGTTTTGATGTTCTCATTTCCTTGTTCATCTTCTGCCAGTTATTTTATTCATTATTTAAAATGAAATATTGAGGCCTCTAACTATTATTGTTTAATTGTTTACTTCTCCCTTATTTTCTATAAGTTTTTGCCTCATGTATTTTGGTGCTCAGTTACTAGGTACATATCTGTTTATAATTTGTTGTATATGCCTGATGGATTAACCCTTTTATAAAAGAATTTACTCTTATAAAATGCCTGTACTTATCCCTAGTAATATTTTTGTTTTAAAGTATATTTTGACTATTAATATAGCCACCATAGTTTTGTTATGGTTGCTGTTGCGTGGTATACAACATGCAACACGCCTTTGCCTTTTAATCTATTTGTCTCTTTAAGTCTAAAGGATGTCTCTTGTACATAGCACATAGTTTGATATTATTTTTTTATCCAGCTGTCTTTTGCATGAATTGTTTAATCCATACACATTTGATGTTATATTGATATAGTTAAGATTTGCATTTGCAGTTTTGCTTTTTGATTTTTGTTTTTTGTATGTCTCATGTCTTTTTGTTCCTCTACTCCTTCTTTACTGCTTTCTTTTGCTTAAACATTTTCTAATGTAATGTTTTCATTTCTTTAATGATTTTTTACAGTTCTTATTGGGGTTTTTTTCTTATTTATTGCTGTAGGGCTTAATATATACATCTTAAGATGTCAGCATCTACATCAAATTTATGTTAACTTAATTCCAGTGAGGTACAGAAATTTAATTCTAGGAAATCTGGTTTATTGGTTAGGCTAGTAATTAAGCTACTAGCTTGCTCTTAACTGCTTTCCACCAAAATCTCCATCATTTGTGAGTGCATCCTTAGGCTTAAATTTACTCACATTCTGTCTCAAAAAAATAAGTTCTCTTGGGTAGAGCTTCAGCCCTCTCTAGTCTATGGCCTGCCTCTTGCCCAGGGCAAAAATCTCTGAGCCATGAGCTAGAGCTGGGTTTAGGGACAAGTGGTATGCTTTTTCTCTGAGTGAGACTCCTGCTTTAATGGCTGGGCACTGGATGGAGGGTGATAGCCTCTGGTCCTCTTTGTTGCCTTTTCTAGTCTAGAACCTCAGACCTATGTATGAACTGGGGACCTAAGTGTTCTTAGGGTGTCATGCATACATAAGTAGGGCCTCTTCCCATGAGTAGGAGCTGGACAGAAAAAGGGAGGCCCCAAATTCTTGCTGACACTTACCAGGAACTTAGCTATGCCACAGACATCTGTGAGGTGGGATGGGAAATGTGGCTGTTCTGCCCTCCTTGGAAAGACACTATAGCCCTTGACACGTAGCTGCAGCAAGAAGGAGTCCTGTGCTCCTGGCTGCCTAGAGTGGAATTTCTGTTACGTTGGACAGAGAAACAGGGAGAAGGAAGTGGGTTGTGGTTCAGCTAGCACAGATAATTGCTGTTCTTGCTGAGTTTTAGTAGATTTCTTGAAGAAATGATTTTTCCTTTTCTGCATGTCTTTAGGATCATTTTTAGCAACTTTAAATGTTTTTCTTTTAATGACTTCAATAGTATATTGAACACCTATGCCTTTACCAAGAAACCTAAGAATTAAAACATTACAGAGGTGATCATAGTCCTCTCTATTCTTCTTCCTAATCCCATTTCTCTCTCTTTCTCCAGAAATAATCAATACCTTGAATTTAGAGTTTCACATTCCTATCATATGTTTATCTTTTATTATATATGTATACATTCTGAAACAGAAAACACATGATTCTTTAAGGTTTATATATGTATAAAGATATTGAGCCTGTATCATTAAAAAAGAGAAAGAAATTCAGCTCTTGCTTTATAAAACACAGATAAACACAGGAATATTAGCTGAAACTATCCCTTCAAATAAATTGAGCCTTAAAGTTCATCATTTGTGACCTAGAAGTAATTGTCTCATTGTTACGTAAAAATATCTGAAATAACATGATGACCTGCTGTCACTAATTGATAACCACATCTGGACTGTGAAGTGGTAGAGGTTTCCTGGAGTTACAAGGCCCCAGGATGACACTATAGATGGTTAATATGCATCTCTCTCAATACCTACCCAGCAAATTCCACTTTACATGGACACATGAGGCCTCAACATAGCAGTACTAACCTGGGAAAGTGGTGGGTGATGGTTTTCTAGAATAGAAAGCCATTCAAGGGAGACTTATTTTAGGAGGTAAATCAAGCAAGAGAGGAATGTATGGAATTTCAGAGTCAGGACTTTTGAAAAGCTTGAGTTGAGAACCAGAGAAAAAGGGGGATAAGAAAATGACTTAAGGTCTCTCTGTGACCTTATTAACCTGTGACATATTAACCTGGCTGAAAAGATAGATGGAGACTGGAGAAGAAAGAAGGTCTATAGTTTGTTGGGCATTTTATGTTTAAGGAAAGGGATGGGAGTCAGTAGCAAGTTCACTGGAAGGGGCCTATGATAGACCTGAGATAATACCCAATGACCAGGGTTCTATTCAATCCCCTAATGTGTACAGAGAAGGCAATGGCACCCCACTCCAGTACTCTTGCCTGGAAAAGCCCATGGACGGAGGAGCCTGGTAGGCCGCAGTCCATGGGGTTGCTAAGAGTCGGACATGACTGAGCAACTTCACTTTCACTTTTCACTTTCATGCATTGGAGAAGGAAATGGCAACCCACTCCACTGTTCTTGCCTGGAGAATCCCAGGGACGGCGGAGCCCGGTAGGCTGCCGTCTATGGGGTTGCACGGAGTTGGACACGACTGAAGCGACTTAGCAGCAGCGGCAATGTGCGCAGTGTGAATGGAGCCTGTTCATACAATGAGATATTGCTCCTATGGTTATATTATATGGAAGAGGTGAAGAAATTTTGCAAATGGGCCTGACATTATTAGGTGATCCACTTGAAAGCAAGCTCCCCTGCTGGCCTTGAAGAGGCAAACAACCATATTCTGAACTGCCTACAGAAATGGGTGGCCTCTCAGAGCTGAGGACCTCAGTCCTATAGCTACAAGAAGTTGAACTCCACCAGCAACTTGAGTAAACTTGAGAGAGTACTCAGCTCCAGAGGAGGATGCTTCCCAGCCAACATTTTGGTTGTAGGTTTGTGACACCCTGAGCAGGAGACCCAGTTAGATTATGCCCAGACTCCTGACCCACAGAAACTGTGAGATAATTAGTGTTGTTTTAAACCACTAAATTTGTAGTAATTTGTTACATAGCAATCAAAAACTAGCACAGATCTCTTTTAAAAAGTTTGCTTGAGACATCAAAGTACCTAATCAGGCTTCTAGAAAAAAATATCACAATGACTTGGATCATTTTGAAGTATATTTGACCTATGTGATTATCCCATTGGCCTGTCTATTCCTTTATTCCCAAGGCATGAGAAGTGCCAGTCTTGAGCTAGTTTTTGAGACCATGTTTTAATTGCTTAGTTTTGTAGTGTTTTACCTATGGCTATCGACAAAAGGTTTCAGAATTTTGTAGTAATACTGTATTTTCTGTGTACTAAATAATGGTATTTAAAAGTGGTAACTTTCGCCAAATTGGTTTTTCTTTTGTCAAAGGCTGACATCTTCATTTATGTAATTATATTTTCAGTGGTCTCTCCTGGCTTCTTCCAATCACCCAATGGGTTCCGTCCTACAGCCATTGTTATTGAAGGAAACAAAAGTAAATGTCTTAATGATTTTCCCCTTAGCACTTCAGGCGATTCTAAGATGGATGGTGGAGAGCTTGGATAAAGACACAAATTCTTGGTGCTGATAAAATAAAAAGAGATATGTGCTTCAGAAATTACTATTTAAAGGATGGTTTCATTCACTTTTACCTTTAATCTTTAAAATTGGATTCTTTTACCCAGAATCTATTGGAAGCTTTACAGTCCCTGTATAACATTATGTATTTAATATAAGGAAGTATTCTTTAATTTGGGTTTTTAATTCATTTTGTATGTGAAAGGAAAATAGTTTTTTCATTAAGGAATAAAGGAATCAGAAAGAATCAGACTTGCTCTGCCCTTTATATCATCTCTTCTTAGACCAGTGAACTATCTTCTAAAGAAACAGGGTTAAACAAATTTCTCTATTGACGAAAATGTTATATTTAGGTTTGTCAGGATGAATCTTATGTTTTAAATTTAGAAATTTACTGCATGCTAATGACACTGAATGACACTGAATTGAGAGGAGGCTGCTCCATCTATGGTGAGGTTGCTCATGAGTAAAGCAAGTTAACAAGTGGAGTGGCCAGGCATATACAGTTTATATATCTGCTCTTCCTTCTTTTCTATACCATTTCTTGCAAAGAAGTAAAGGTGGCAAAAATATCTCAAAATCTAGTGCCCCAAAATGCAGTGCAGAATGGCGACAGCAGCTCAGAAAAGCTCTGAGAGGTAGAGGGAAAAGTGCTCAGAAATGATGCTAGATTATCAGCACAAGAATTTTGAGAGAGTCACTAAATTGTAAAGCTGTCTGTTTCTAACGCTGCAAGGATTTTTCAAGTTGTAGTTGGATGACTTAAAGTGACATTTGTGGACACTTAGGAGGTATGTGACGGAGAAGGCAATGGCACCCCACTCCAGTACTCTTGCCTCGAGAATCCCAGGGACGGGGGAGCCTGGTGGGCTGCTGTCTATGGGGTCACACACAGTCGGACACGACTGAAGTGACTTAGCAGCAGCAGCAGCAGCAGCAGGAGGCATGTGAAACAATTGTCATTGTTAGGATCTTAAAGAAGTTGCTGACCTGAGTACATGTAACCCTCTCATTAGAAAAAAATAAAATAAAATCACCCCAAGTGATCCAGAGACACAGCCTTTCTCTCCAAGGGAAAAAGATACAGCAATACCCAAAGCATGGCTTCTGGTGAGACAATGAACTCAAGAGTCAGAAGGTAAGCTGCACGAGAGAGAACTAATGGAGCAGAACAGAATCTTTAGAAACAAGTCCCTTTTTGTTATTCTCGAGTTTCAACAACTCATTCTGCTTCCTTCCTACTTTCTGGTGCATTGATAGAGATGAAGAACTGTGTCTTCGAAATAACCTGTGAAATAAAGAGTTCAGTACCACTGAACTAAATTCACTGCAGTTTGTAACAGGTAACATTCTTTGCCAGCCTGTCCTACTTCGGCCAGGAGGATTTAGTGCACTAGCGCATATCATGTCAGACCACCTAGAAAGCAATAGTTTAATAATGTCAATGAAAATAATCAATAAAAAACCTATACTAGGAGTAGAAAAGAGTTTGATCTGAGCCACACTGAGGAATATAACTCAGAAGACAGTCTCTCAGAAAATTAGGAGAGTCTGCCTCAGAGAAGCATTTTCAGCACAGTTTTATATCTTATCAGAACTAAAGAACATCAGACAAGTCAAGAATACATTCCTTCGGGGCTTCAAAAAAAGGAAACACAGATCAACATGTACACAACATTGGCACTGGGGAAGCTAGTCTTATAAGACTGAAGGAATACCAACATTGGACTCTCAGGAAGGGAGGCTTTTTATATTTATTTTCAGCATGGCTATTCTTTACTTCTGGCCAATGACAGCATATGGACAATGTATGTTTGATAGACCACAGACAGACTGCTTTAGTTAACATAAAATTCAAGTTAACTCATGTATTAGTCAGAATGACTTTCTTGTGCCTCAGTATGTGAACATTTCTTTTATCCATAATACAAGTAGAAAATAAAATTATACTTAGGACTATAAGTACATAAATGTTAATATTTGTAATACTCAAAGATCAAATTAGAAATAGCATGTCAGTCAACTTAAAAAGCTCACAAAAATACTTCATTTCAGAATTTGCATAGCAGATAAAGAAACCTCATTTTGTTGCCTCCCTTTTCTGTGTCCCAGGACAGTAGAGATACATAGAACATCCCAAACCCTAACTTGGTTAGTCAATTCAGAGTGCCTCCAACACAGTGCATCTTGAACCCCAGAAAGAAAATACCTTGTTTTTTTTATTGTATAATGTTAAGGCTTTTCTTCTCTTGGCATTCTTGTGTAGTTCTATGAGCTAACAGTGCTGGAAATGACTTTGTTTAGGTAATTTACTTGCTATCACCACGGAGACAACTTGAATCTAAACTTGAATTATGAAATAAACTTCAGTCTTTATTTTTTGACTTTATCTACAAAGTACAGATATTTACATTGGATCCAAATAATTGTTTTTTCCTTGATAACATAGGTGAAATGCTTCTCTCTTCATAAATATTAAATGAAAGAAGAAGCCCAGTGATGAAATAAATCAGCCATGTGTTTAAGCTTCCAACTTTGTCATTATGTTTTATCACATCAGGATCTTTTCCCAAGAATTCTTTCCCATTTTTATCCCCATGTCAACTCTAATTAATTTATTCAATACAGTTTGTAAAATGTTAGGAGGAAAGGACTTTTCTGGAAGCAGTTTTAGGTTTACAGAAAAATGAACGGAAAGTAGAATTCCCATATATGCTCTCACCACTCTCCTCAGTTTTTCCTGTTATTACCAGTTTGCATTGGTATGATACAGTTGGTACAAGCAGTGAGACAATGTTGGGACATTATTGACTGAAGTTTATAGTTTACATTAGGGTTCACCTTTGTGTTATACATTATGTTGGTCTTAACAAATATATAATGACATGTATCAACCATTACAGTATCATAGAAGGAATCCAGGTATGACTTGAGAGTGTCACTTTTCTGGTTCTATAGATACTGTAAAACTTGTAAACAACAACAACAAAAAAAAATAACTATATTTGTTGTGATCAAGAAGAGCTATTGTCAAGTTACCTCCAAAGGTTAACTCCAGCACTGTGTATTGCTTCTGTTCAATGGAGCAAACACTGATGTAAAAGGAATGATTTTTCTCTAGCTTTTTCTATGCTGGAGATGAAAGCTACCTTGTGTAGGTTATCAGTTCAGTTAAGTTCAGCCATTCAGTCATGTCCGACTCTGCGACTCCATGGATTGCAGTACGCCTGGCCTCCCTGTCCATCACCAACTCCCGGAGTTTACTCAAACTCATGTCCATTGAGTTGGTGATGTCATCCAACCATCTCATCCTCTGTCATCTTCTTCTCTTGCCTTCAGTCTTTCCAAGCATCAGGATCTTTTCCAATGAGTCAGCTCTTAGCATCAGGTGGGCAAAGTATTGGAGTTTCAGATTCAATATCAGTCCTTCCAATGAACATTCAGGACTTATTTCCTTTAGGATAGACTGGTTGGATCTCCCTGCAGTCCAAGGGATCTGAAGAATCTTCTCCAACACCACAGTTCAAAAGCATCACTTCTTCGGCGCTCAGCATTCTTAATAGTCCAACTGTCACATCAATGCATGACCACTGGAAAAACCATAGCTTTGACTACATGGACCTTTGTTGGCAGAGTAATGTCTCTGGTTTTTAATATGCTGTCTAGGTTGGTCATAACTTTTCTTCCAAGGAGTAAGTGTCTTTTAATTTCATGGCTGCCGTCCCCATCTGCAGTCATTTTGGACCCAAAAATACAAAGTCTGACACTGTTTCCACTGTTTCTTCACCTATTTGCCATGAAGTGGTTGGGACTGGATGCCATGATCTTAGTTTTTTAATGCTGAGCTTTAAGCCAACTTTTCCACTCTCCTCTTTCACTTTCACCAAGAGGCTCTTCAGTTGTTCTTCACTTTCTCCCATAAGGGTGGTGTCTGCATATCTGAGATTATTGATATTTCTCCCAGCAATCTTGACTCCAGCTTGTGCTTCATCCAGCCCAGCATTTCTCATGATGTACGCTGCATATAAGTTAAATAAGCACAGTGACAATATATAGCCTTGATGTACTCCTTTTCCTATTTGGAACCAGTCTGTTGTTCTACGTCCAGTTCTAACTGTTGCTTCCTGACCTGCATATAGATGTTGTCTCAAGGGGCAGGTCAGGTAATCTGATATTCCCAACTCTTTCAGAATTTCCCACAGTTTCTGTGATCCATACAGTCAAGGCTTTGGCGTAGTCAATAAAGCAGAAATAGATGTTTTCTGGAACTCTCTTGCTTTTTCGATGATCCAGCAGATTTTGGAAATTTTATCTCTGGTTCCTCTGCCTTTTCTAAAACCAGCTAGAACATCTGGAAGTTCACGGTTCACATATTGTTGAAGCTTGGCTTAGAGAATTTTGAGCATTACTTTACTAGTGTTATGTAGGTTATAAACAGATATAAATGAGAATTAAGAAGAACAAAACCATCCCCAAGAAAAAGAAATGCAGAAAGGCAAGACGGTGTCTGAGGAGGCCTTCAAATATCTGAGAAAAGAAGAGAAGTGAAAGGCAAAGGTGAAAAGGAAGGATATACCTATCTGAATGCAGAGTTCCAAAGAATAGCAAGGAGAGATAAGAAAACCTTCCTAAGTGATCAGTGTAAAGAAATAGAAGAAAAGAATAGAATGAGAAAGACTAGAGATCTCTTCACAAAAATTGGATACACCTAGGGAACGTTTCATGCAAAGATGGGCACAATAAAGGACAGAAATTGTTTGGACCTAAAAGAAGCAGAAGATAGTAAGAAGAGGTGGCAGGAATACACAGAAGAACTATACAAAAAAGATCTTCATGACCCAGATTACCACAATGGTGTGATCACTCACCTAGAGCCAAACATCCTGGAGTGTGAAGTCAAGTGGGCCTTAGAAAGCATCACTACGAACAAAGCCAGTGGAGGTGATGGAATTCCAGTTGAGCTATTTCAAATCCTAAAAGATGATGCTGTGAAAGTGCTGCACTCAATATGCCAGCAAATTTGGAAAACTCAGCAGTGGCCACAGGACTGGAAAAGGTCCGTTTTCATTCCAATCCCTAAGAAAGGCAATGCCAAAGAATGTTCAAGCTACCACACAATTGCACTCATCTCACACTCTAGCAAAGTCATGCTGAAAATTCTCCAAGCCAGAATTCAACAGTGCATGAACCAAGAACTTCCAGATGTTCAAGCTGGATTTAGAAAAGGCAGAGGAACCAGTGATCAAATTTCCAACATCTGTTGGATCGTAGAAAAAGCAAGAGAATTCCAGAAAGACATCTACTTCTGCTTCATTGACAACACTAAAGCCTTTGACTGTGTGGATTAAAAGAAAGTGTGGAAAATTCTTAAAGTGATGGGAATACCAGACCACCTTACCTGCCTCCTGTGAAACCTATATGCAGATCAAGAAGCGACAGTTAGACTGGTTCCAAATTGCAAAAGGAGTACATCAAGGCTGTATATTGTCACCTTGCTTATTTAATTTATATGCAGAGTACATCATGTGAAATACTGGACTGATGAAACACAAGCTGGAATCAAGATTGCTGGCAGAAATATCAATAACCTCACATATGTAGATGACACCACCCTTATGGCAGAAAGTAAAGAAGAACTAAAGAGCCTCTTGATGAAAGTGAAAGAGGAGAGTGAAAAAACTGGCTTAAAACTCAAAATTCAAAAAACTAAGATCATGGCATCTGGTCCCATCACTTCACGGCAAATAGAAGGGGCAAAAGTGAAAGTAGTGACAAATTTTATTTTGGGGGCTCCAGAATCACTGCCGATGGTGACTGCAGCCATGAAAATACAAGACGCTTGCTCCTTGGAAGGAAGGCTATGACAAACAGATGTATAGAGCAGTCTTTTGGACTCTGTGGGAGAGGGAGAGGGTGGGATCATTTGGGAGAATGGCACTGAAACATGTATAATATCATACAAGAAACGAATCGCCCAGTCTAGGTTTGATGCAGGATACAGGATGCTTGGGGCTGGTGAACTGGGGTGACCCAGAGGGATGGTATGGGGAGGGAGGTGGGAGGGGGGTTCAGGATTGGGAACACGTGTACACCCGTGGCAGATTCATGTTGATGTATGGTAAAACCAATACGATATTGTAAAGTAAAAATAAAAATAAATAATAAATAAATTAAAAATAAAAACCAGACACATCACTTTGCCAACATAAGTCTGTATAGTTCAAGCTATGGTTTTTCCAGTAGTCATGTATGGATGTGAGAGTTGGACCATAAAGAAAGCTGAGCACTGAAGGATTGATGCTTCTGAACTGTGGTGTTAGAGAAGACTCTTGAGAGTCCCTTGAACAACTAGGAGATCAAACCAGTCAATCCTAAAGGAAATCGATCCTAAATAGTCATTGGAAAGACTGATGCTGAAGCTGAAGCTCCAATACTTTGGCCACCTGATGCAAAGAACTGACTCATTGGAAAAGACCCAGATGCTGGGAACGATTGAAGGCAGGAGGAGAAGGGGATGACAGAGGATGAGATAGATGGAGGGCATCCCTGACTTGATGGGCATGAGTTTGAACAAGCTCCGGGAGTTGATGGCAGGCAGGGAACCCTGGCTTACTACAGTCTGCAGGGTCACAAAGAGTTGGACAGGACTGAGTGACTGAACTGAACCAATTAAGTCTTGCTTTGCTTATGTGAGGCTTAGTACAAGTGAATCCACTTTGGCCCTGTTATTTCTTTTTAGAAATCCTCCCCCACCCCCCAAAATCCTCCCCTTTTGTTCAGACCCTCAACTCAACTGCGAAATGCAATCAAATTATAAGGCAGCAGGGGCACTCTCAGCTACTGTTCTGTAGTTCTCAAAGCTTTTGTTGATCCTGTACGTGGTATCCACTGGTCATGACATTTCGCTTAATCTCTGTAATAAATGACAAGCCGCAACTTCAGGTTTTTTAATACGGTCATTCTCTTTGTTCTATTTTTGAAGTTCCAGTTATGGAGATCATTTGCTTAGAGGCCAATGGCTGTGAGCTTACACTTAAAACCTTTAAGAACCCACAAACTGACAGAAGGTTACTGTGTTTCTTACAAGCAGGATAATTCCAATCTGGATGCAGTTTGGAGCCATTGTCCCCAACACCCAAACCAATCAAAACCAAATAAGTCAAAGGAAGTCCCCATTGAAGGAGTCACCTTTATAAGCCATGTGACTTGCTCAGTGATGTTATGAAACAGCTTTATCTTGCCCATAAACATTAAACCAGGTATAGCAGGTAGTATTGGCCACAGCATATATAACTCCTTATTCAGTTAAAAGATAATCAAGGGCTATTGTATTATCAAGAAAACTTAGGCCAGAGAGTCTAAGGATTTGGGGGGTCATTTGTTGCTTTACATTCAAGATTCTGCAAACTTTCAAGAGTTAAGAAAACGTTCCTGGTTATAGCCTCATTTGCATTTACTCCAAACTAAGGAAGTAGGGCCCTGCCATCAGGAGCAAATCCTGAATCATGAATGCCTTGATGATTTCTGTTTAAACCTATGACTCAGGACTGGAGAGGAGACAGCCATGGAGGCCATAAAATTTTAAGGGTCTGTAAACCACACAAGCGGATATCCCTGGTGGTCCAGTGGCCAAGACATCTGTGCTCCCAATGCAGGGGGCCTGGGTTCAATCCCTGATCGGGAAACTAGATCCTTCTTGCTGCAATTAAAGATCCTGATCACTATCAACAACAACAGAATGATCTCGGTTCATTTCTCATAACTAATTTTTCAGCGTGCCACAGAACATATTTACTGATAGATCTTTCTACTTCCCTGTAAAAGGAAAACAAAAGTGGATAAACCTGTGTTTAGTAATTAATAACTCATTTGGAAATGATTTGTATATTTAATGACTTGCTGTTCAGTCCTTCGGTCATATCTATCTCTTTGTGACCTCATTGATGCCAGACTTCCCTGTCCTTCACTGTCTCCCAGAGTTTGCTAAAATTCATGTCCATTGAGTCGACGATGCCATCCAACCATCTCAATATTCTCTCACCCCTATCATTTAATTTAACTTAGCAAAACTTTGTTTCAGGATCTTAAAAAGATTTGTGAAAAGTTCACCTAAAACTCTTTATCGTACTTACATCTATTCAGTACTTGTTCTTCAGCAGTTATGTTTATGTTACCCACAAAAACTTCATGAGCCATTAGACAACATCAGCAATCATCCCAAATTTTTTTGTTGTGTTTAGTTTGACTCACAAATTTTCTAAGCTCTGACATGACCTAATGGACTGTTAATAAAGCTAGGTTAGAATGAAAGTTGTATGTCAGAATTATTTTTAATGTTGATAACCCTAAAGACATACCTATTTAATTTAACCAACAAACAAACTGGCTTTATTTACTAAAGCTTATCATCTCAGGTCATGTGAACCTGAAAAGTATTGCACTATGTTTTATTGTATTTTTAAGAATTTTGTGAATATGTAATTCATATAAGCATTTAATTTTCTTTAGAACAGTTAAATACCTTTACAGATTAGTTTTGGCATTACCAAGTGGAAGTACAAAGTACCACATATATACAACATGTATGGAGACACGTGTGAGCATATTGATGCATGAAGAGACCTCATAGCTTCAGTACACTTAAGACATCTCATTTGCCCACGTTTCAAGTGACCTTTCCCCAGCCTCCTTTTCTTTCACTGATAAGAATTGCTTCCTTGAAGTTTGTACTTTATCGTTTACATCTCAAAGGTACAGGGTAAGAACACAGGTTATAAGTCCTTTAAGAGAAATAGAGGAGGTTTTGAAATTGGTAAAAAGGAACAGGTAAACTTTGGATTGCCTCTGCAGCTGCATTTCTAGTTTTGCAAAGATTTTTAAGGACCGTTGCTCTCAATTCCTCAAGGAATTGGCTTGCAACTTAAATGACATCATAGGTTGACCCACCCATAAATTCTTTTACAGGGGCTTTGAAAGGTTTCTCTTTCCCTCTGGATATGTCGTTTTATTTTAGTTTAAGAGAGAAGGCTTTTAAAATGTTCCTAGTAGGCTTTGCAATTTGGCCAATTTCTGACCGCAGAGCTACTTTGTAAGTTTTTTAGTTAGGACAAACAGTAAACATTTCTGGCAGTACTAAACAACCCTTTGGACTCAAGAAGCATTCCCAATGAGGTTGCAAAAGATATTTTATTTTCTTCTTTCTACTGAGTACTACAGACAGAGATCCAGGGGAGCTGATTCTGGTAAGGAATCTTACCCTTAGCTGGCTTGTCAGTTTTCTGAGGATCCTGTTGGCAGACTTTAGGCAAGTAAGGTTTAAACTAGGGGGTGTAGCTTCAGTGTTCCAGAATTTGACAAAGTTCTTCATTAACTTTTAGTTTACCTTAGCTGTTTAAGGGAATACCATAGCAATTTACCAGAAAAATCTCTCAGAGTTGTATCAACCCTGAAAGGGGCCAATAGGAAGGTTCTCCTTTAAGGGTAGATAAGAAGGCATGTGAGTCGAAAAATTTGCATAACCCTTGGAAGATAATCTCTTTTCATGAGTTCCAGATGATAATAATTGAGACATTGATCCCTGGACCAGCATTTTATTTTATTTTTTTTTGTACTTGTTTTTTTTTTAATTTTAATTTTAAAATCTTTAATTCTTACATGCGTTCCCAAACATGACCCCCCCCCCACCTCCCTCCCTACAACATCTCTCTGGGTCATCCCCATGCACCAGCCCCAAGCATGCTGCACCCTACATCAGACATGGACTGGCGATTCAATTCTTACATGATAGTATACATGGCCCCATTTCAAGTGATCCCACCCTCTCCCTCTGATAAAAATTCCTTATACACATCTGTGTCTCTATCGTTTCTTGCATACAGGGTCGGTTATAAGTCTTTAAATTCCATATATATGTGTTAGTATACTGTATTGGTGTTTTTCTTTCTGGCTTACTTCACTCTGTATAATCGGCTCCAGTTTCATCCATCTCATCAGAACTGATTCAAATGAATTCTTTTAATGGCTGAGTAATACTCCATTGTGTATATGTACCACAGCTTGCTTATCCATTCATCTGCTGATGGACATCTAGGTTGTTTCCATGTCCTGGCTATTAAACAGGCTTTTGAACATTTGGCCATGTGTCTCTTTCAATTCTGGTTTCGGTTTCTGGTTTCCTTTGCCCAGAAGCATTCCTGAGGTTGCATAAGATATTTTATTTCTTTTCTAGGAGTCTACACAGAGATCCATAGTGGCTGATTTGCATTCCCACCAAGGTTGTTCCAGAATTTTTGACTGGTGTGAAGTGGTACCTCATTGTGGTTTTGATTTGCATTTCTCTAATAGCAATTTACCAGAATCTTTCAGAGTTGTATCGAAGGTCTCCTTTGGAAGGGTCTATTTAGTTCTTTGAGTCGATTTTTTGATTGGGTCGTTTATTTTTCTGAGTTGAGATGATAAGTTGCTTTGATATTTTTGTTTTTATTTTTTTTTTTCTCTTTTTTTTTTTTAATTTTTAATTTTAAAATCTTTAATTCTTACATGCATTCCCAAACATGACCCCCCTCCCACCTCCCTCCCCGTAACATCTTTCTGGGTCATCCCCATGCACCAGCCCCAAGCATGCTGCATCCTACATCAGACATGGACTGGCGATTCAATTCTTACATGATAGTATACATGTTAGAATTCCATTCTCCCAAATCATCCCACCCTCTCCCTCTCCCTCTGAGTCCAAAAGTCCGTTATACACATCTGTGTCTCTATCCCTGTCTTGCATACAGGGTCGTCATTGCCATCTTCCTAAATTCCATATATATGTGTTAGTATACTGTATTGGTGTTTTTCTTTCTGGCTTACTTCACTCTGTATAATCGGCTCCAGTTTCATCCATCTCAACAGAACTGATTCAAATGAATTCTTTTTAACGGCTGAGTAATACTCCATTGTGTATATGTACCACAGCTTTCTTATCCATTCATCTGCTGATGGACATCTAGGTTGTTTCCATGTCCTGGCTATTATAAACAGTGCTGCGATGAACATTGGGGTACATGTGTCTCTTTCAATTCTGGTTTCCTCGGTGTGTATGCCCAGAAGTGGGATTGCTGGGTCATAAGGTAGTTCTATTTGCAATTTTTAAAGGAATCTCCACACTGTTCTCCATAGTGGCTGTACTAGTTTGCATTCCCACCAACAGTGTAGGAGGGTTCCCTTTTCTCCACACCCTCTCCAGCATTTATTGCTTGCAGATTTTTGGATCGCAGCCATCCTGACTGGTGTGAAGCGGTACCTCATTGTGGTTTTGATTTGCATTTCTCTAATAATGAGTGATGTTGAGCATCTTTTCATGTGTTTGTTAGCCATCCGTATGTCTTCTTTGGAGAAATGTCGATTTAGTTCTTTGGCCCATTTTTTGATTGGGTCGTTTATTTTCTGGAGTTGAGCTGCATAAGTTGCTTGTATATTTTTGAGATTAGTTGTTTGTCAGTTGCTTCATTTGCTATTATTTTCTCCCATTCAGAAGGCTGTCTTTTCACCTTGCTTATATTTTCCTTTGTTGTGCAGAAGCTTTTAATTTTAATTAGATCCCATTTGTTTATTTTTGCTTTTATTTCCAGAATTCTGGGAAGTGGATCATAGAGGATCCTGCTGTGATTTATTTCTGAGAGTGTTTTGCCTATATTCTCCTCTAGGAGTTTTATAGTTTCTGATCTTACATTTAGATCTTTAATCCATTTTGAGTTTATTTTTGTGTACGGTGTTAGAAAGTGATCTAGTTTCATTCTTTTACAAGTGGTTGACCAGTTTTCCCAGCACCACTTGTTAAAGAGATTGTCTTTACTCCATTGTATATTCTTGCCTCCTTTGTCAAAGATAAGGTGTCCATATGTGTGTGGATTGATCTCTGGGCTTTCTATTTTGTTGCATTGATCTATATGTCTGTCTTTGTGCCAGTACCATACTGTCTTGATGACTGTGGCTTTGTAGTAGAGCCTGAAGTCAGGCAAGTTGATTCCTCCCATTCCATTCTTCTTTCTCAAGATTGCTTTGGCTATTCGAGGTTTTTTGTATTTCCATACATATCTTGAAATTATTTGTTTGGACCAGCATTTTAAAGATCAACCCCTTGGAGTGTGCAGTGTTGAGGATCCAGGTGTTAATTTTAAGTGTCTGACGGAGCTCTTGTAGCTGTAGAGTTAATGGCTTGCTGCACTTTTGTTTCTGATCTTGTATTTTAAATTCTCATTAGCCTTTAGCAACAAACTTTCTAATGAAGTTCTTTGGGAGTCTTCCTTTTGAAATTTTTTGTATACCAATTAAAATAAGTATTTCATTCCGTTTAATATGAAAGCCTATAAAGTACTTTCAGGTACACTACTTAGGCCAATTATCTTGTATATTTGAAATATGTACTACTGTGGGCAAGAATCCCTTAGAAGAAATGGAGTAGCCATCATAGTAAACAAAATTTTGAGTCTGACATGCAGTACTTGGATGCAATCTCAAAAATGACAGAATGATCTCCATTCATTTCCAAGGCAAACCATTCAATAAAACAGTGATCCAAGTCTGTGCCCCGACCAGTAATGCTAAAGAAGCTGAACAGTTCTATGAAGACATACAAGACCTTCTAGAGCTAACACCCTAAAAAGATGTTCTTTTCATTATACGGAACTGGAATACAAAAGTAGGAAGTCAAGAAATACCTGGGGTAACAGTCAAATTTGGCCTTGGAGTACAAAACGAAGCAGGGCAAAGGCTAATAGAGTTTTGCTGAAAGAACGCACTGGTCATAGTGAACACCCTCTTCCAACAACACAAGAGAAGACTACACATGGACATCACCAGCTGGTCGATACCAAAATCAGATTGATTATATTCTTTGCAGCCAAAGATGTAGAAGCTCTATACAGTCGGCAAAAACAAGACCAGGAGCTGACTGTGTGGTTCAGATCATGAATTCCTTATTGCCAAATTCAGATTTAAATTTAAGAAAGTAAAGAAAAACACTATTCAAGTATGACATAAATCAAATCCCTTACGATTATACACTGGAAGTGACAAATAGATTCAAGGAATTAGATCTGATAGAGTGCCTGAAGAACTATGGACGGAAGTTCATGACATTGTACAAGAGGCAGTAATAGAGACCATTCCCAAGAAAAAGAAATCCAAAAAGGCAAAATGGTTGTCTGAGGAGGCCTTACAAATAACTGAGAAAAGAAGAGAAGTGAAAGGCAAAGGAGAAAAGGAAAGATATACGCATTTGAATACAGAGTTCCAAAGAATAGCAAGGAGAGATAAGACAGCCTTCCTTAGTGATCAATGCAAAGAAACAGAGGAAGATAATAAAATGGAAAGACTAGAGATTTCTTCAAGAAAATTAGAGATGAAAAAGGAATGTGTCATGCAAAGATGGGCTCAATAAAGGACACAAACGATATGGACCTAACAGAAGCAGAAAATATTAAGAAGAGATGGCAAGAATACAGAGAAGAACTATACAAAAAAGATCTTCATGACCCAGATTACCATAATGGTGTGATCACTTACCTAAAGCCAGATATCAGAATGTGAAGTTAGGTGGGCCTTAGGAAACATGAACACAAGCAAAGCTAATGGAAGTGATGGAATTCAAGTTGAGCTATTTCAAATTACAAAAGATGATGCTGTGATAAAGTGCTGCACTTAATATGCCAGCAAATTTGGAAAACTCAGCAGTGACCACAGGACTGGAAAAGGTCAATTTTCATTCCAATCCCGAAGAAAGGCAATGCCAAAGAATGTTCAGACTACCACACAATTGCACTCATCTCTCACACTAGCAAAGTCATGCTCAAAATTCTTCAAGCCAGGCTTCAACAGTATATGAACCGTGAACTTCCAGAAGTTCAAGCTTGTTTTAGAAAAGGCAGAGGAGCCAGAGATCAAATTGACAAAATCCACTGAATCATTGAGAAAGCAAGAGAGTTCCAGAAAAACGTCTGCTTTATTGACTACGCCAAAGCCTTTGACTGTGTGGATCACAACAAACTATGGAAAAATATTCAAGAGATGGGAATACCAGACCACCTGACCTGCCTCTTGAGAAACCTGTATGCAGGTCAGGGAGCAACAGTTAGAACTGGACATGGAACAATAGACTGGTTCCAAATAGGAAAAGGAGTACATCAAGGCTATATAATGTCACCCTGCTTATTTAGCTTATATGCAGGGTGCATCATGTGAAATGCCAGGCTGAATGAAGCACAAGCTGGAATCAAGATTGCTGGGAGAAATATCAGTAACCTTAGATATGCAGATGACACCACCTTTATGGCAGAAAGTGAAGAACAACTACAGAGCCTCTTGATGAAAGTAAAAGAGGAGAGTGGAAAAGTTGGCTTAAAACTCAATATTCAGAAAACTAAGATCATGGCATCTGGTCCCATCACTTCATGGGAAATAGATGGGGAAACAGTGGAAACAGTGACAGGCTTTATTTTTCTGGGCTCCAAAATCACTGCAGATGGTGACTGCAGCCATAAAATTAAAAGACACTTGCTCCTTGGAAGAAAAGTTATGACCAACCTAGATAACATATTAAAAAGCAGAGACATTACTCTGCCAACAAAAGTCTATCTAGTCAAAGCTCTGGTTTTTCCAATAGTCATGTATGGATGTGAGAGTTGGACCATAAAGAAAGCTGAGCACTGAAGAAGTGATGCTTTTGAACTGTGATGTTGAAGACTCTTGAGAGTCCCCTGGACTGCAAGGAGTTCCAATCAATCCATCCTGGAGGAAGTCAGTCCTGAATATTCATTGGAAGGACTGATGCTGAAGCTGAAACTCCAATACTTTGGCCACCTGATGAGAACTGACTCATTGGAAAAGACCCTGATGCTGGGAAAGATTGAAGGCAGGAGGAGAAGGGGATGACAGAGGATGAGATGGTTAGATGGCATCACCTACTCAATGGACATGAGTTTGAGCAAGCTCCAGGAGTTGGTGATGGACAGGAAGGCCTGGCATGCTGCAGTCCATGGGGTCACAAAGAGCCGGACACTACTGAGCAACTGAACCGAACTGAACTGATTTGAAATGTTTCACATAATGGGCATAGTTTCTAGGTTGTGTCCTTGGTAGGACTTTGCCATGTTTGTAGATATTTCTAGCTTTGGGGACCGTAGTTCTTAGACAAAATAAGCAGGTGTGCCAGCAGGTAGCATACTTAACATTTTGGATTTTGAGGATCCCATTTTTCACTTTGTTATTATTGTAATTACTTTTAGCTAAGCCTTTGTGTCTCTCAGAGCCAAACTAATACCTTAAAGTGATGTGCCACACAATTAGGAATTGTGTGATGTTTCACAGTTTACCTGGCATGGAAATTTTCTTCAAGTTGGCAGGTGACCTAGGATAAATCCAACTTGTTTCATGACCAACTTATTCTATGTAGTGAATGCTCTATGAACTCTTAAATACTCAACCAGTGCCCAACTTTTGTGGTTTTTTCCCCAAAGATTTCCATTAACAATAGACCTTGTCTAGACAAACCAAGACAAAGAAACATGCACCTTAACACACCAACAATAATGAAGATGTTAGTGGACTAGACAAGAGAAAACCATACACACCACCACCAATTTCCAGTGTGAAGCAAACCAGCATTCTCCAGCAAATGTGGCCTGGAAACTAAAACTGGGGGAGTTCCAATCCGACTGAACCAAATGTTTGGGACACAGATTGCAGATGGAACTGTCTGCCAGCTCAAGCTGATCCGCTAAGCCCTGAACTGGAAAGACAGATCAGGAGCTTGACACAACAGAGTGGAGCTCAGAACCCTGCTGAACTTCACCATGGTCCTAGAAAATGGCGATAATAAAGATAGTGAACTCAAAACGGGGTTCTAGGGTGCCACACCTGTGTTTCTCATTGTCCTTGAATGCCGTAAGAAGTTCTCCTTGGATGCCATTGCTGCTACCAAACCTGTTGACAAGAGAAATTCAACTGAATAAAGATAAAATTTACTTCATTAAATGATTCGGGAAAGGGGCAGCATCCCATATAGCAAATAGAGAAAGACTCTCCACCAAGCTGAAGGAAAGGAAAGGCTTTTAAAAGCAGAAAGGGATTGAGTGTAACAGGAAATTATTAGCAAAAAAAATGCATTGTTTCAGGCAAGGTCGCCCTTCTCAAGGGAATGGGAGGAATCTTTTGGGTAGATTATCTTACTAGTGCTGACTGGGTAATTCCAAGTTGACTGGTTAACGGTTACATTCTTGACATGGGCTGAAACAGCATTTAGGTTAGGTATTAAGTCTTGGTTTCCTCATGTAGGGCTTAGCAAAAGTGTCTCCATTTGGGCCTATTATTTCTTTTTAGCACCATGTTTATTTTGAGCTTTATTTTCTTATGGTCAGCTTCTGCCAAGTTTCAATATTTCCTTCTATAAAGCTACTGTGCAAATACCTCTCAAGTTTAATGTGTATCCAGATCACCTAGATATCTTTTTTAATGCAGATTATGTTTCAGTAAGTTTTGATACATGACTAGCAAGTTCTCAGATAATGCTGATACTTCTAGTTCATAGAATACATTTTAAGTAGCAAGGTCCCATTCCATTATTTCTATAGATTTGATAATAAATCCTGACCTTCTCTTTACCTGTTCCTTACTAAGTGGTCCCAACTTACGTTCACTATAACAGTAGCCAACAGTTTGGTGTTTTTTTTTTTAAAAGGCTCAATCTTATTTAATCCTCACAGTACCGTCTCCGGTAGATTGGAAGTTTGGTTGGTTTGCCCAGTGAGAAAAGTGAGCCCAAGAGTCCAGTGACGCTTTCCAGGCCCTCCTCAACCTTGGCTTTTCTCTCATATGTCTCTGTACCAGCTGTTTCCGAAGGAATTGTGGACATGTGCAGAGCATGGACAACTCCACTTGAGGTAATTTGCCTGAGAAGACTGTTTCTCTCAGTCTGTTGTGTCCTTATTTATCTCATGAGCTTCTTCTGCTTGCCTTTGGTGTTTTTTCTTTCAGATTGAGGTGGAAATTGGCTTGACCTCCCATGAAGCCCTCTAGTGACAGTTTTTCTGGGTGTTGATTTAACATTCGGGTGTCTCTTTCCAGCTGACTGGTTGGCATCCGTGAAGCTCCATTTTTTTTTTTTTATTACAGCTTTCTCTAGTGGGTTCCTTGTTATGCTCCGAGCCCGTATCTCCGAACCGACCGAGAGAGCAAGTCCACCACAGTATTGCAAACGCAAGAAGGGAGTTTGTTTATTCCCAGCGCGCTAGGGCCCAAGTCTCATCCCACACAAGGGAATCCAACAAGAGCCCCGAACAAAGGAGTATGGCGGCTTATATACAGACAGTTCTTTGTCTCAGTTACAGGAGTAGCTGGCGTTACATGATTGGCCAGGCAGGATGAGCGCATATCCTGTCTCTTTCTGGTAAACATGACTCAAGTCCTAGAGACCGTCGTTTGGTCCCTAACATTCCTAATGTGTGTTAATATAATACAAGTTTAAGGAAATCTTCAGTAAAGAAATCCATTTCCCTATGTTGAAACCTATATATATTTTTTAAACTTACATGGCCATATAACTCTTGGTTTTGGTGGCAAACACATTCTTTTTCCTTTTGCTAATGTTACTATGTTTTATATACAGATACAAACATATACTTACCAACCACTTTTCTAGATTCTCATTAAGTAACAAACGTTATAGTGAGTACTTTAAAAGACATTATGTCTTTTATACCCACAATCACCCTCTGAAGTATTATAAGCTCTTTTTGACAGGAGAGAATTAAATCGAGGCTTAATAACTTACACAAAATATTTAGCTAATTCAGGACAGAGTTTGAATTCAATTTAGGATGCCTGGTTCGAGAGTGGGTTATATATCTCTTGGGAATACCTTAGTGCTTTTCAAGTACCCAGCATTGACACTTTCCTTAGGACTAGGACCATTCAGCTAATTCTGACATTGTTTAAAATAAAAAGATATCAGGGTGGAGGTACAGTTAGTGAGAGTTGTGGGAGAATATTGAGCTTTTGAGCATACTTGACTGATAAAATGAATGCCCAGAAGGGTGTTTGTCACATAGTAAATGTGGCTCGGTCCCAGAGAAAAATCATTCTCAGAAGAGTTTTTAATGCATTTTACAGGTGTTTCTCTGCTTGCCATGGCTCTTTCCCCAGGGCGCCTTTGCAAAACTGATGAATAAGAGATGACATGGCTGGGGATGTCTGACTGGCACACCTTATGTGAAAAGATGGAGAGCTCTGCTCTTAGCCAGTAAAGTCACATCTAATTTCTAAAAACTAAATTAGAATAATAGTGACAATAAAAGACCCAGAACACTACTTTATTACAACCCACAGTAATTATAGTTCTTGGCAACAACAGGGGAAAAAAATCTGTGATCAAATTAGGGTGATCTGCACGACAAAAGTATCAGCCCAAGACAGCAGAAGCAGGAAATTGTTGATGGTTTTCGTTATCTGTAATACTGCTGAGAGCTTAGTTTGTCTTCACCTTGAAGCTTTGGAAAATCTGACTCTCCTTGGCAGCATTAGCTTTTTCAACTGAACCATCTTGCTATTTAATAAGCATCAAGCCCTTGAGGCTACTTTTGAATGTTTTCCTTTCCCGGTGCCTGGGGTTTTCTGTTCCTAAAAGAGATACATTTGAGAAAATCTGGGAGGTTCTAGGTGCTGTTTATTATTTAGATGAACATTTTTTAAATCACAAGATTCCAGGGAACGTGAATGGGATTAAGAATGTTGGCTTCAACTGCAGTGTCTCACATTATAATGAGAAATGCTGGGTAGTTAACCTGATCTTGGTTTCCTCCCTGTGATGTGTGAGCATAGTACCTATCTCACTGGGTCGTGGCAAGTATTTGGAAGCATCTCTGTGATATCTCCAGCCACATTAGGCGTTCCATGATTAGTCACTTGTTTCTTGTAACAAGCCTGGTGAAACTGTACTGAGCGGAAGAACGTGCTCTGTTCTCCTGGACAGAGCTAATAGTCCAGATAATGGCCATGCTTTAGAGATGAACTTGGATGGTTCTTACCAGCTGGTATTTCTGTTTTTTCAGAGGTCAGAGATACGTATAGGAGCCAGTTCTGGGAGAAAATTGAATGCAAGAAGAAAAAGCAATTATCAAGATTGACCAGAGAACTGGTTTTACACATATTGGACAGATATTCAGATTGCTTTTTGTATCTTTTGGGTTATAAGTCTTTACCATTCATGCCTTAATAAATTTGTACAGAAGCAGAGTTTTTTAATGATATCTTTCTAAATTTGAAGTTGTCACTATCATAGCATTGGTTTAGATGTAATTAAATGTCTCAGTTCCTTTCTATTTTTCTACTGTCTCTGATTGAGTTTACCAAAGTTAATAAGGCAGGATTGAAAAGGATGGTTCTAGATAAGATACTCAGGTAAGCTAATTTCCAGTCTTTTTCAACATCTTGCCTTTTCTTTCTATTTTCTAACTTTTTTTTCCTTTTATTTAGTTTATTGTCAACATGCGTTAGTTACATAAAGTGAAAAATTATGAATAATCAAAGTATAATGATACAGACTCAAAATATTCAACACAAAAAATACAACCATAAAAGCAGGTTAACTCATGCACACATAGCAGCATAGATACAGCAGATATTTCAAAGGACAGCAAGTGCTTGCTTTTTCATTTGAAGATGGTGGCCATATCATACACTAGAATGCCTCAGTTTATCAGTGCCCGAGAGCCAAAATTCATTTGTAAAAATGTTTTTCACATTGACACTGTTGAAAAAGATAGATTTTCCCGAATTAAGCCTCCTCTCAGGCTTCTTGCCAGTTTCTAACACCTAAAAACTGATACAGAAAGTATTATAAATGTAACTATACTGATTCTTAAAGGTTAAAAAAGTATCTCTCAAAATAATTTAAAAGAATTATTGCAAACAGTAATGCTGGTGCTCTCCCGGATCTACTCCAGCATGAGCATCTCTAGTTCTGCTTCTGCAGCCTTAACCACACTGCCATCCTCTGCTTGCTTCCTTCCCCGATTCTTCTACTGGTAGCTCCACCCTGGCTTCAGGCATCTTTGTATCTTCTAACGATGCCTCCCAAAGACTTGGTCTGAAGCTCAGTCCCACCTGGGCCAAGACTCAGGACACTCCCAACACTGATGAGGCTTGGGGGGCTCCTCCTCCAGCCAACAGACCCCTCTATACTGGTTGCCACAGTTCACATCAGGGTGAGCAACTCTTACCATTGTCTTCTTTCCCAGCAACAGTTTGGAGAAGATTTTGTAGACAAAGTTCCAAAACAACATTATTGCTGGCACTCCTGTGTTATGTGACTGCTGCTGTGTCCCTGGATGTTCTCTAGATGTTCCCTGGAGCGGGCCTTTGGAGAAGAGCAGTCAGCAAGAGACCTGGGAGAACCCTAGGACTCAGATGAGCTGTATCTCTGGGGTCCATCAGAGCAGCAGCCAGCTCCATTCTCTCTTCATCTCCAGGTAAAAGAATTAGTTCTTCAATCAGAAATAATTTGATAAGTGGAAAACTTGACCAGAGAGAATGGGGCTATACTTCAAGCTTCCAATCCAGCATGTGCGGGTCTTAGAAGTCACCACTCCATCCCAACGAATAAAAAAGCAAAACAAACTGAAAAATCAACAATTCTTCTTAGATCTATCAGAGAAGTGAGGTTGTTACTGAAAGCTCAGCCTCTTTGTACTCTGGTGCAGAATCAAATCCCAGGGGAAGAGTTTTGGGTGAAGCAAAAAAGGATAGCTTTATTGCTTTGCCAGGCTAAGAGAGATACACAGCACTTCTGCATTGAAAAACTACATATCTATTTTCTAACTTTTGAACATCACAGAGCTCCCGTCTTGGATACAGTTCTTTAAATTATTTATTCTCATTTATCTGTAATTTGGGAAACTGTCTGATAAGGTCATTTTGGCTTAGAGTGGTTCTGTCTTGGGAGGAGGTGGTGTCTATCATACCCTCCTCTGCTGCTGCAGGCTGGCCCCACGATTAGCCAACCAAGGCAGAAGAAACATACTTTTCATCATTGGAAAGCATGGGCTGAGTTGGACTATCACTTGAAACCAGAAGCTCCTACATAGCAACTGAAATTTTTCACATGGATCACAAACACCAGAGCTGAGGGTGGGTGTTCCTAGGCCAGATGCTTAGAATTATAAAGGGAAATTTAAAAACTATATTAGGATCCTGAGAGATGAAATAAGATTCTGCTTTTATTTATGGGCTTGAAAGTTCTTCAAGCCCTTGCAAATCCAGATGTTAAGTACCTGAGTGCCTGTATGTGTGTGTACATGTACATGAGTGTGTGTGTGTACATATGTGTACCTGTATGTAACAGTGTATGAAGTTGGGTGTGTGTGCATATGTATCTCTCAGCATGTGCATGGTCCCATATAACTGACCTGTTATTTGGAGAGTTTAAGCTCAGAAGTATCATAAACAGTCCATCTTTGATTCTGAGTATTTACTTTCTCTTTCTGATAATTTACAGTAATTACAAGTATTTCTATTGTTGTTTAGTTTTATGATATATCAGGAAATCAGAGTCCTGTGCCCACCACAGCTCTATTTAGCAACCCTTTTGCCCCAATATTACCAAATTTCTATCCGTATTATCCCCTTGGGAGGCCACATAGCAGTAATGTGTGTGGTCTGTGCCTCAGAGAGCTCTGTGTTAAAATCTCTGCTACTTAATGGTTGTATAATCTTGGACAGAGGTTCATTCATTCTTTACTTCATTAAAATTCACTTTCTTCATTTTCAGAACAGAGGAAAAGCTTGCTGTGAATTCTACATTAAAAAAAAAACCATATAAACTAGCAGAGTGTGGCATATATTAGGTGCCTAATAAATGTTAATTGGACTTTCTAGGTGGCTCAGACAGTAAAGAATCTGCCTGTAATGCAGGAGACCAGGGTTCAATCCCTGGATCAGGATGATCCCCTGGAGATGCCTGGAGAATTCCGGGGACAGAGGAGCCTGGTGGGCTATAGTCCCTGGGGTCACAAAGAGTTGGACACAACTGAGTGACTAACAGAAACAACAATATCAAATGTTAATTAACTGTCTCCAATCTCTCTCTGGTATTAAATTTAAACTCACGGAATGCTAATTTTTCCCATATCTTTTTTCCAAAAGGTTAGTTGAGGGTCAGAATGTGTAAGTAAATTTTCCAAGGCCACACAACTTGTAAGAGGAAGATGGATGATTAAAACTGAAGCTCGTCTGATATGAAAGGTTTCTGGTGACTAAAATGCTGGTCTGAAACACAAACTTAAGGAGTACATATTTACATCTCCTTTTTCAGCAGGCCTATACCTACGCGATCTTAGCATCTTACCTCCTGCTCCAAAGTCTGAGAACATTAGACACAGTTAACCGCTTGCAGATGCAATGGAAGAGGGAGAAGAAAACAATTTAACAAAAGGAATTAGGAAAGGAAAATCAGAATTTAGAGAGAGGCTTTTTTCTGTTTGTTTTTCGTTTTCAGTTTCTACAGTCTCCTACTGTTCATTGCTAAAGATTTTCCGCAAATACTGAGAGTTGTTTTTCCCTCCACAGATCTTGTTCACTCTCCATCCCAGTAAAGAAGTATCCTTCTATTGTATTATTTTGATGTATACTTTGAATATGCTTGCATCTAAATACCAGATGCTGTTCATAATGTTACATAGACAGAAGAATGTTTAGTTCTGACCCAAGGTGAAGAACTAGCACTAAAACCTAACTTTTAGGGGGATGAATTTAATAAGGCTGGAATGGCAAGTTAAACTGTTTGTTATCAATTTCCATGGGAAGAAAGAATACCTTTTGTCAGTTTTTGTTCTGTGTCATCTTTAGGTGACAATATCTTTGATAAAGGCATTTTGGTTCTGTTTTCCTGAATTTAATCCCTTCTATTGCCAAGGAGAATCACCAATATGTTAAATGGTAGAATTAAATAGAATTACTCAATTGCCAAGAGTTGCCAATATGTTAAAATAGTCTTTATTTTTGCTTTTTACAATTCTACTTCAGTAAAAAAAAAAAAAAAAGAGAGAGAGAGAGAGAGAAAGACAAGGTTGCTGATAGTACCCAAATATAATACTCTGGTACATAAATATGTGTGTCAAAACAGCCTTTCACAGTACTTTAGTAAGCCTGATATATATCAGGAGACTGCAGAACCCTGCTAGGTGTGTCTATCTCTAATGGTGACTTGTATGTGCTCAGTCATGTCCGACGCTTTGTGACCCCATGGACTGTAGCCTGTCAGGCTCCTCTGTCCACAGAATTCGCCAGGCAAGCAAACTGGAGTAGGTTGCCATTTCCTATTCCAAATGGTCACTTGGGGCCAGGAATATTCCTGTGATATTAAGTGTTGTGGAGAGGCTTGCATCACCTGTGAATGTAGTTTTTAGGACTTGGGGTCATGCGGGATGTTACCCTTGAGAGTGGCTAGAAAAGGAAAGCCTAGAGCCAGTGGCTGACCACTGCTAACTTATTTCCTGACCCTACCAGCAAAGTCACAGACTCCTCACTGGTCACGGTATATGCCTCCAAGTGCCTTGGTGTAGCTGAATCCTGGATCCAAACCTCCGGTCAGCGTTTGCCAAGAGAAAGTACTAGAGTTTGGAATAGGCTAGCCTCCAAGGAAGCTTTTGACAGCAGCTCTGCCCATGGCCATGCTTCCTGCTTCCGTGTCAGGAGGTGCTTAGGGAGGAAAGGGCAGGAACCTCCTTGATTTCTGTCGCTGTCCCTTTTCTTCCCACCTCCATTGGCCTCCTGTTCTCTGGGAACTGAAATAACTAGAAATTTGCCTTAAATAATTGACTTCTTTTATTTTGACCCATTAAAGAATAAGAGAGAGGTCATAGTGGTAGGTAGTGGGAGATGTAGGAGAAGGGGAAAAAAATCAGTCTTTGTTGCATTCTTGCTGGTTGTCACACATTTTATGTACATGCTTATTAAGGTCTCATATAACGTAGGTAAGCATTCATTCAGTCATCCGTTCATCTACATTTATGGTGTGCCTATTGTATGCCATGCACCACTTTAGGCGCTGATTACTAAAAATTCTAAATTCAAAGAGTAAGAATCTGAGAGGTCAAGTAACTTGTTCAAAATTATACAGATAATAGTGGAGAAGCAAAATTCTAATCCAGGATAGTTCTTTCAAATGACCCCTAAGGATCTCCTCTCTTTAGGTGAGAGGCAGTAATTGTTAAGAAATTGAATGTGAAATTTAACTTGCCTTTATACAAGTTATAAAGACCCCTGTTAGCCTGATCAATTTTTCCTGAATGCTTAAAGCTGAAAGGATATTTCCACGCAGTTTATGCAGTGTGTGAAGAACGTGACTGCTTCATTTTCTTTCTTTGTTTTCAGTTTCCTTCTACATCATCTCCACTCTCCTGATCTCCACTACTAGGGGCACCTGTGTCTTTAAGACCCCTCGACATCCCCCCATCAACTTTCCATTTCTTCTTCTTAGATGATGCAGATAGGTCACAGATTCTTAATGGAGTACAGAGTGCTTTGCAAGCTTAGCTTCAAGATCCCCTTCAAACCATATTATTAACCCCTAAAACCCTTTTGGGTAGAAGTTTGGAGATCCTATTATGAGTTCATTTGACTGATTCACCAAATAAAGTTCCATATCAAACTTTTCATCTAGAACCAAAATAATTTGTAATTTGTTGCTGTGCTGTGCTTAGTCTCTCAGTCATGTCTGACTCTTTGCAACCCCATGGACTGTAGCCCGTCAGGCTCCTCTGTCCCTGGAGATTCTCTAGGCAAGCACACTGGAGTAGGTTGCCATGCCCTCCTCCAGGGGATCTTCCCAACCCAGGGATCGAACTGGGATCTCCTGCATTGCAGGTATTTGTTAAGCAAATAATTTCTGAGTCAAACTTGTTGTGTGTTTGAATGATTCTTCTATTGACACTTTTCATCTGTAGTAATAATACTCACTGTGATTTGTGACATGTGGAGAAACATTAGACAAGTTTTTTTCTGCTTATGTTGTAGAAGAAATGAGATATTTTGTTCACTGTTTTTAAATTTTTTAATTTAAACTCTTGATGCATTTGCTTGGTTTTGATATTACTTATTAGCTACTCTTTCTAGATTAAAACCATTTGACCATGTTTTTTTTAATGGATTATTTATTCAGGATTTAGAAGAATGGACCTATTGCTTAGGCATATTGAATAACACAATGACACAGTCAGTCCTTTAAAATGGTAACTTAAAAAAATTTCTTTGGAGATTTAATGGGATTTCTCAACTACTCTGTTTTAATAGCATATCAAGAACAGCTTTGGTAGTACAATTCATAAACAGTTCTTTCATGAACCAAATGAATTTTTTATTGCTTTCAGAAATGAATCTCCACCCAGGAAACACTTATGGTAACAGAACAAATGAAAATTCAGTGTTTTTGAAGTAAAAATGCAGTGTGGGAATAGAACCGTATGGTATTATAGTGAAGGTAAGAAGGTTCCTTAGCATCTAACATACAACAGTAGTTCAAGTTGTCTGACTGTTGGATAAGAAACAATGCTTGTGAAAAAGTTCGCTGATTCATAAAGCAAGAAAAGGCAGGCAGGGCCTTCTGCCTCAGCTGGAAACCTGAAAGGGACTCTCTAGATTATTTTTAATTTTTCCGATAAAAGTTATTTTTCACAAAGAAACAGGCAGGTGGTGAAGAACATAGATTTGCCTTGATTTTGCATATCACTTGCATCTCTGTCACACTTATCTCCAGCTTCTGATCCTATCCTACAAGCAATGCTTATGTCATTGCTAACCCATGTCTTTACCAATGCATTAACACATTCTTTATTTCCCCAAACCACCATCACTTGTAAAAGAAATAGAGACCTCCAACTTCTTCTCCGTTGGTCATAAATATGCCACAGTAGCTTCTGAAATATTATCACTGAGACAGGCAATGAGTGTTTTCTGTTATTTTATTCTAAGAATGTTAAACCCTAACTGAATGTTATTATATATAGTATTCATTAATTAAAAGTGAGATATTAGAAGTTTCTGAAATGAACATCCGCCTAAAACCAATATTTAAGTTGTAGTCTGTATCTATTCCAGTATCGTACAGTTTAGATACAAATCCTTCTTCTGCTGACATGGAAGAAATTTTGCCATTCAGTCTTTGAATAGAGTAAATGGAAATCTTAAAAAAGTAGATACAAGGAATTTACAGAACACATTCTATTTTCTAAAGAAATTAAGCTTATCTTTCTTAACCTAAATTTCTCAATTTGGAATATTCTCTGTGGGGTTTAAATTTAATCAGTAGAATTTTTTAATTTATAAAAAGCTATTTTGGGGGTGATTTTGTCAGGTGACCCAAAGAAAAACTACAGTTGCTTTTATACATTGGGTTAATCTTTTAGGATAAATATGTAGAGTTTGGGAAAGGGTAGAGGAGAGAAAGGTGAGCCCTTACCTCACATCTCATTAGATCTTAACGTGACCTACTGTAGGTGAATTACTTAAGTTCTTATTTTAAACAGAATGAATATTGAAAAATGCTTGCTGAATAAATTAATTAAATACAGGACACAAGCCATTGAGATGTTTGCTTAACTCCATATGACTTATAAAGGGATTTTTTGAGGTTTTTTTTTTTTGAGGTGAATAGCCCTTTACGCACGATATATCACTAAGCTAAAATAAATAAATTTAAAAGGTTTCATATAGACCAACTCTAAATTACTGCCCTATATCCTACCCTTCACTGTATACATAGATTACTGCAGACAGTGTACAATGTTGGTGTCGTTGTATAGAATCAATAATAATTGGGTCTGAATATAAAACACCAAAAAAGACACACAAGTGCACAAGCAGAGGTGTACACATACCCAGGCATGTGTAAAATATGTATTCTCTCCATGTTAATACATACAGATTACATAGCTGTCATATTTTTCACATGTATCTGAATCACTTTATACCAGCATGAGCTTGGCTCAGCAGTTAGGTTGATTTAGACAGCCAGTCTCACGAAAGTGAGCATTCACTTGGTAAATTTCTGCAGATCCTAGGATAATGGTCTGCATTATCATTTCTTAAACCTAACTGCATACCAGGGGACTTCTTAACATCACAGGATGTTTAGTGATTGGAACCTGGGGCTCTGGGTATTAAAAAAATCTCCAGGTGACCTGGATGCACATTATGTTTGGAATGTTTTTTATATCATATCTGAGAATTCTATGAATTCCCTCTTTGACTTCATTTTTGGCCCCTATTTCTTTTGGGGGGGAAAAGGGATCAAATCATTTTAATGAGGGGCTTTGGGTAAGTTCAAATGGCTGGGAGGATAATGAGATCTTATGTCCTCAGCCTGGCTGGGACCTCCCAGCTTCATTGTTGCTGTAAGCCCCTAACCATTTCTTAGTTTCTTGGCAGATCAGGGAAGAATTTATATGGATTAATATTTATTTTCCATACTTTTTTATTATTTTCAGTGGGCTTGGTACTGATAAACATAGAAGTCTAAGCACATATTTTTGGTGTGCTACCACAGATCATTTCTGTAGATGACTTGAATGGTGATCTAACCACCTTCCTGGGATGGAAGAGGGGGAATACTTAGGGACAGAACATATATTTATATTTCACTGAATTATTTAGTCTCAATAAAAATCATAAAAGGAATGAAAATGGCACACGAGAGCAATAACTTTTAGAAATTTGCAAGTAAAAGTATTTCAATCAAAAAAATTAAAGATTAGGGAAAAGAGTCATCACTTTATGTGAGTGATGAGAAGATTCCCTCAGATCCTTCTTTGTTGTTTCCTTTGGTGTTTCTATTCAAATGTGGCTTGAATTTGTCACATACATGAATTGCTGTAAATTTTTATTATTCTTCACTCTTCATCAGACTTTCTCCTTTTGGCGCCATGTGCTTATTTTTTTTCCAATCTTCTACTTCCTTTTAATTGATTCTGCTTAAAATTTACGGGGAAGGAGGAGGGAGGGGGGTTCCGGATGGGGAACACGTGTATACCTGTGATGGATACATGTTGATGTATGGCAAAACCAATGCAATATTATAAAGTAATTAACCTCCAATTAAAATAAATAAATTTATATTTTTAAAAAAAACTGGTCTCTCAGTCAGTTTCCTTCTCTCTGCCAGTAGTAATTTTCCTTCCATTTGTTTCCTTCTCACTCACAGACACACTAGACAGACAGCTTGATCAGACACTTGCTCTTTCCCTTACCCTGTCTCCAACATTTTTATACTTCTCCTTTTCTTGAAGGAAAAAAAATGATTTTTATAGAAATGTTTCTCCTCCTTCTCAATAAAAAGCAGGCAGCATGTAAAAAATCTTAGAAACCTGAAAAAAATTAAAATCTTGCTGAATAACAGTTATTTTTAGAATGAAGAATGCCTGATAAAAGCACAGATCTCTCAGATTTCAGAGAGTGAAATCAATAGTTTTCTCCATGCTGTTTCAGTGTGAAGGTGACAAAAACAAAGATCTAAAGTAATAGCAGCAAGAGAGCTCACGGAACAGAATCGATTCTTACTGCTAACAGTCATGTAAACTGAAATGGTTGCAGGCCTCTGAAAGGATCTTGAAGAATATGGATTGATGCTGAGAGGCAAAGGTGAAAATACTGGACCACCATCTTTGGTCTCCTTGAGAGTAAATGCATTTCTAAGAGTAAAATGTGATTTTAAAAAACTACAATTTTGTGGAATCTTCTGTATAAACATTTAGATGTTTATGGTACTTTGCAAGTCATCACTGAATTAACACATTTAACTCACAGCTACTCCTATAAGACAGATTGTTTTCCCTTTCATTTTGCAGGTGGGGAAACTAAGGCATAGATCTGTTTGCCAACTTACTCAGGATTATGAAGCTGATAGGTGGAAGTGCCAATATTCAGACACAGGTAAGGAAATAGCAACCCACTCCAGTATTCTTGCCTGGGAGATCCTATGGACAGAGGAGCCTGGTAGGCTATAGTCCATAGGGTCACAAAAAGAGTCAGACATGACTTAGAAATTAAACAGCAGTAACTGCCTGACTCATCTCTTCATCAAAATGCTGCCTCAGTCTTAAACCAAGGGTAGAAAAGAAAATGGCATCATGGGTGATGAGTGATTTTATGCCTTCACACAGGATAGAGTCCTCAGGTGCCATATTTAAACTTAAGTGGATCTTAGAGCAAATCTTGTCAGTCCTCATTTCATAGACAAGGAAAATAATTCTCAGAGACTAGAAAGAATTAGCTCAAGGATTTCCTTCGTCTTTGTGAGATTAAAACCCCGAATCCCTCTGATGACAAAGCCTTAACTTTTTCAAGCCCTATTCCCTGTTCCTTCCCACACGCTATCTTCTCCATTGATTTCTTACAACACTAGAAAGCCCACCACTGAGAATACTTTTCAATAAAGGTAGTGGCATTCAGAAATCTTCAACTGACACATGGATTTGTTACCCTGAGGGAACCGCACAGAGTTATTGTTTTTTTCTGGGTTTATAGTTCCATCAGAGGGCCTCTTTTCTGTTTTACTGGAGAAAGAGGCAGGGGAGGACACCCTGGGCCTTTACTGTCCCCCTCCACTCACAGATTTCCTGCCTTGGAAAAAAAAAATGTACCTATAGTTGCTCTCTCAGTGAACAGGTTACTTGTTGCAAAATTGTTCTTGAACATTCAGAACACTGTGCTTTAGAGAATGGTAGCCTCTTAAGTGCAGGCATTGTACTGTTTGGGTTTTGCTTTGTTTTGTTTTTTATGTTGAAGAGGTTCTTTATTGTTGTTTTCGGCAACTACACAGATGAAGGTACAACCAATTCATTCTCACTGCATGACCCCGCAGAGAGCTGGAGCATTCATGTTCAAAGAAAACTCTTCGAATTGAGTCCACAAAGACTTCCCTCCAAGGAGACAGAGCTCTGTAAGTTGAACTTTCTGTGTTCACGGAAAGTTGTGAATCAAGTGACATCTTCCAGTGATTTTCTCTGGCACCCTCATACTTCCCAGACTTTGTTGGACCTCCAAAGTAGTCATTTTTTCTATTATTGCTAAAGATGCCAGCTGTATATCCAATAGAAACCAGTACTGTCAGGAAAGGTGCTCTCTGTGGATCTGAGGCTCTATCGTTAGGCCTTTTAGATGGGCAAAGGCATTTCCCAATCAATGGAATGTCTTGATAAACAGTTCTGACATGTACCAGGGAAACATTCACCACAGTCATGACTCCAGGGAGTAGATTTTTACTTTACTTAAATCTGCATCAAGGAATCTGCAAGTTATCCCATATACTCATATACATACATACATCCCATATACTCATTTTTCTTGAACCACTTAGGTAGAATAATTTACATGGTGAGTGAAGGACTAGTTTAAACAGTGTTCTCAGAATTATGACCGCTAACAACACTGCAAAAACAATACATATTGATTCCTTTTTTTTGTTTGTTTGTTTTTTTTGTTTGTTTTTCCTTTTGGCAGATTTCAGCAGGGTAAGATTCCTTCACAATAAAAATGTGATTGAATCATTAACCTTGCTCCACTCCACAGATGAATGTCAGTTATTGTCTGCTCCCAGAACATTGCTAAAACGTCTGAATTACTGTAATTTGGCACTCATCTTTCACAGCCATTCTTCAGGGAGCACAGGGCCATGGCCAAGGGGCCTCGGCTTCCCTTGAAGAGAAGCACGGGCTGTGGCAGCGAGGCTGAGGTGCTGAGCTCTGTGTTTGTGGTTCCCTTGAGAGCTGCGATATTATCCTCAACTCTTCCCAATTTAGAGTGAAAAGGCCTGCTTTTAAATCTGCGCTGTTGTTGATTTCAGTTCTTTTAAATCCACTAGAGCAGGGATTTTCAAAGTGTGCCCTGTTTCACTATATGCTGGATTAGGGGAGTAGGAAGAGAGAGGGTCCCAGGAGAATCATTCTGTGAGAAACTACATGTTTACTATATCAATGTATGTATAACTTTTTCTAATAGTTCAAAGTCACTTCTTTTTTTATCTTTTTTTTTTTTAATTTAGGTACACATCTACAGTTTAGTTTTTATCCTATAGCAGACATGCTTAGAATAATCAAACGCCACCAGAAAAAGTATAAATAGAGTCACTTACAGACAAGAAATGCAATATTTGTGTGTGTGTTTTTATTTGTGGGTTGTGTGTGTGCCTTTGTTTGTGGGTTGTGTGTGTGTGTTTGTGGGTTGTGTGTGTGTGATTCAGATAAAAAGGTTTGCCTTTGACAAGTTGCCAGTCTCACTATAGAGTTTACTTAATATGTAAACTTTTCTTATAAACTTTTCTATAAAATTTTCTTTCTTCTATTATTTCTCTTTGTTTTCCTTCATTTAAAGAAAATTCAGTTCACCCCTTTACAATGAGTCATTGGCTACAAACTATTACTTTATTATGAGTTGTTATACATGTTACTTAAATGGCAATAGATTTTTTTTAAAAACCTATGTATATAATTAGAATACTGTGGCATAATCAAGTTTCTGAAGACATTTATTTCCAACATAAGGGAAACATTAAACAGTTTGAAAATTCTTGGTCTACAATTCATGTAACTATAGCTTTGGTCTCACAGTCTCTAGTTTAGAAACTTTTTGCACTGGTCTGCTTTCTTTTCACAGTCTTTTACCACTTCCTTCTCCATCAAACTGACCTTTTATTTTAATGGGTTTTCCAGAGAGGACTTGCTGTAATAGAGGCAATCTATTGTTGGACATGATTTCGGATGACAACTTTGCAGTTTTGATGTACTTTATGTTGCTTAATTGAACAGGAATAGACAGTTTAATGAGGCATTCTCTATATTATTTTGTTTTTAATTGGCAAAACCAGGATGACTGACACCCAGGTTTTAGGTAAATGTTAAACTAAAGAGACAGGAGGAGGTTGAAGGAGGAGTGGTTTCTGGTTTTGCCAAGATGATGAAATAACAGGTTTCAAGTTCTGTCCTCCTAAATGAATGCTGCAGAAATCATAGAAGCACAAGGGAACTATGAATTTAAGGAACTAACAGAGGAGAAACATTCTCCCCAGCCTCAAAGATGGAAGACCTTCTGAGAACTAGTCTGCACAGGATAACTGGGTGGTAGCAGCCTGGAGCAGAGGCAGAAAATGGGAGAATGGGATAGAACAGTGGTTCTCCAACGTGCTACAAAGACCAATAGCATCAGTATCACCTCAAACTTATTAGAAATGCAAATTATTGACTAATTCCAAACTTACTGAATCAGAAAGCTAGTAATACCCAACTATTTATGTTTAAACAAGCCTTCCAGGTAATGTGATACATGCTAAAACTTGAAAAAAGAAAGTTTTTATTGTTTATTTTTTTCCTTGTTGAGCTTCACTTGCCTTTTACTTGCTTTGAAGGCCTCATGTTGTGTTTTGCTACAGACACCTGCCTTTCCCTGGCAGCTCAGAGGATCGGTGCTGTTGCCAACTCAGGGAGTAGTTCAGCAGTTTGAGGAAGGCCTGCTCCAGCCGTGAGTTACTCACATAGGTGTGGACTGGCCAGCTCTTCTGCTGCATTTAGTTCCCTCTTAACTCTTCAGTTTTCAGCCTCGAGAGCAGAGTGAACCTGCCTCTGTTGATTCACCTCTATCACTCACTTTAAAGAAACCCTGATTGGAGTAGCTGCCAGCTGGAGGGCCAGCCAAAAGGTCACCAGGGATTCTGTATAGCCTGAGATACTCAACTGGGGGGACTCATCTCTGCCTCCTGAACTCACCTGGACTGATGGATTCAGTGTGTAATCTTGTGCCATTTTTCATAAACCAGACAGAATAGCTGATACCCTCAGGAAGACCTGGGTTCAGCAGATCCAAGAATGAGACCTCTGGAGAGTAATGTCAGCACGATGGTGACACAGGTGGTTTCTGACTTGGCTGTCCCTCAGGAGAACTGCTGACAGCTGTTTATGAACAGGACACCCCTGAGAAAATCTTGAAACATGGGAGCATGACACTGAAGCACCCCGCTGCACCACAGAGGCTGAGACGGGCTACATTCCGAGATAGGAGAAGCGGCTGCAGGCTCACCACACTGCCCCTGTTGTGGCCAGCACACGCCACATGGGGAGCTCTGCTCTTAGTCTCTGGGGCCTTTGGGGCACAGCCAGCCCCTAGCCCTGCGGGCCGCATTGAGGGAGTCCCTACCGATGCTGGTCTCACTCCATGGGGACTATAGGGGAATCTATGATGGAGACTTCCAAGAACGGGTGGATCCAGGATTATGAGGCCTGTAAATTATACCATTTTATAGCTTACAAAAAAGAAAAACAAAATTACAAATACACAAAATCAGGTGTGAAAATGATTATCTGTTTAGGCTGATACAAGAAATAGCAATAAAGTACACATATTTAAAAACTGACAGATAACACAAATATCACTAAATCTCAAAAAATTATTTATATTATTTAACCATGGGTTCAGTCCCTGGGTTGAGAAGATCCCCTGGAGAAAGAAATGGCAGCCCACTTCAGTATTCTTGCCTGGGAAATCCCATGGACAGAGAAGCCTGGCAGACTACAGTCCATGAGGTCACATAAGAGTTGAACATGACTTAGCGACTAAAGAACAACAATAACAGCAATAACTAGGAGACATATTCCTATAAAACTGGTTTCCATTTTTTTGTTTCTTTGTTTATTCTGTTCATTCACCTCTTTGTCAACAATTGTATTATCAAAGATAATTGCACTCAAAAATAAATATATTTTATCCTTTTCTATAAGATTGTTCAAATTTTGATTTTCTTATTGATACCTGGCCATAAATCATACAGCTTCACAAACTTGACATGTTTTTGGTACTGCAATAGTTTGTGCGTTATAGTCACAGCACATCTGATTAATCCTATTTTGCATGATTGTGTCAAAAAAGATAAATTGTATGCTGCACTTGAGATTATGTATTTTGAATTTTCAAGTATATTTCAAAGAACAGAGAGCTTCCATTTTGACTAGGCAGTCATTGGAAAACAAATTCTCATATAATTTTACATATCTGATGATTGGAGTCATTGTTTACATATTATTTTCTAGATTTGTGTACTTCGGACCACTTCCTTCATATTCTCAGTACTGGACACTGAAGCACATTCTCACATTACAGCACGACCTTTTTCACGTCATGATACAGACAGGATGAGTTGGCATGGTGCACTAACCTAGTATTCCCAGAAGCTTTTTTTCTTTTTAATATTTATGTATTTATTTTTGGCTTTGCTGGGTCTCCATTACTGCGTGCAGGCTTTTTATAGTTGTAACACCTTGCAGTGCGAGGGCTTCTCATTGCAGTGGCTCTCTCACTGCAGAGCACAGGCTCCAGGGTGTGTGGTCTCAGTAGCTGGGGTGCACAGGCTCAGCTGTCCCCCAGCATGTGGGATTTTCCTGGACCAGGGACTGAATTATTAACCACTGGACCGCCAGGGAAGTCCCCCAGAGCTACTTCTACACAGGTGTAGCTAGTAATGACTGTTCTCAGGATTTATTGTGACTCATATGTTTTAGAATAGAAATGGAAAGAGAGGAAAGAGACAGAACTCTTATCTGGTTCCATATTAAATATCTTACTTTTTCAAGATGTACAAAAATATACAACCATTTGGTAGTGAGAGTCCATGACTCAGGCTGTATTAGTGTATTAGTCAGGGTTGAACAGAGAGGCAAAATCCGTAGGAGATAAGTATATATGGAGAGGGGGAGAAAAGGGGTGAGAGAGAGAAGAGAGAGTAAGATTTGTTTTAAGGAACTGACTGACTTAATGGTGGAAGCAAGCGCATAATTGGCAGAGTAGCCTGAAGACCCAGGGAAGAGCTGATGTTGCACTTTGAGTTCAGAGGCTGTCTGCTGATGGAATTCCATCTTCCTATAGGGAGGTCAGTCTTTTTATAAAAAGACCTTCAGCTGATTGGATGAGGTCCACCCACATTTTGATCTATTTTACTCAAAGTCTACTGAATTAAATGTTAACCTCATCTTAAAATTTTCCTTAGAGGAAAACAATAGAATGCAAAAGATTAGAGATCTCTTCAAGAAAATTAGAAATACCAAGAGAACATTTCATGCAGAGACAGGCACAATAAAGGATAGAAATGATATGGACCTAAGCAGAAAATATTAAGAAAAGTGGCAAAAATACCCAGAAGAACTATACAAAAAAGATCTTCATGACCCAGATAACCACGATGGTGTGATCAATCACTTAGAGCCAGACATTGGAATGCGAAGTCACATGATCCTTAGGAAGCAACACTACAAACAAAGCAAGTAGAGGTGATGGAATTCCAGTTGAACTATTTCAAATCCTAAAAGATGATGCTGTGAAAGTGCTGCACTCAATATGCTAGCAAATTTGGAAAACTCAGCAGTGGCCACAGGACTGGAAAAGATCAGTTTCACTCCAGTCCCTAAGAAAGGCAATGCCAAAGAATCCTCAAACTACAGCACAGTTGCACTCATCTCACACGCTAGTAAAGTAATGCTCAAAATTCACCAAGCCAGGCTTCAATAATATGTGAACCATGAACTTCCAGATGTTCAAGCTGGTTTTAGAAAAGACAGAGGAACCAGAGATCAAATTGCCAACCTCCACTAGATCATCAAAAAAGCAAGAAAGTTCCGAAAAAAATCTGCTTTATCGACTACTCCAAAGCTTTTGACAGCGTAGATCACAACAAACTGTGGAAAATTCTTAAAGAGATGGGAATACCAGACCACCAGACCTGCCTCCTGAGAAATCTGTATGCAGGTCAGGAAGCAGCAGTTAGAACTGGACATGGAACAACAGACTGGTTCCAAATCTGGAAAGGAGTACAGCAAGGCTGTATATTGTCATCCTGCTTATTTAACTTATATGCAGAGTACATCATGCAAATGCCGGAATGGATGAAGCACAAGCCGGAATCAAGATTGCCAGGAGAAATATCAATAACCTCAGATATGCAGATGACACCACCTTATGACAGAAAGTGAAGAGGAACTAAAAAGCCTCTTGATGAAAGTGAAAGAGGGGAGTGAAAAAATTGGCTTAAAATTCAGCATTCAGAAAACTAAGATCATGGCATCTGGTTCCATCACTTCATGGCAAATAAATGGGGAAACAATGGAAACAGCTGACAGACTTTATTTTGGGGGGCTCCAAAATCACTGCAGATGGTGACTGCAGCCATGAAATTAAAAGACACTTGCTCCTTGAAAGAAAAGCTATGACCAACCTAGACAGCATATTAAAAAACAGAGACATTACTTTGCCAACAAAGGTCCATCTAGTCAAGGCTATGGTTTTTTCAGTAGTGATGTATGGATGTGAGAGTTGGACCATAAAGAAAGCTGAGCACTGAAGAGTTGATGCTTTTGAACTGTGGTGTTGGAGAAGACTCTTGAGAGTCCCTTAGACTGCAAGGAGATCAAAGCAGTCAGTCCTAAAGGAAATCAATCCTGAATATTCATTGGAGAACTGATACTGAAGCTGAAACTCCTATACTTTGGCCACCTAATGCGAAGAGCTGACTCACTGGAAAGCACCTTGATGCTGGGAAAGACTGAAGACGGGAGGAAAAAGTGAAGTGAATTCACTTGGTCGTGTCCGACTCTTTGCGACCCCATGGACTATAGCCTACCAAGCTCCCCCCTCCATGGGATAATCCAGGCAAGAGTACTGGAGTGGGTTGCCATTTCCTTCTCCAGGGGATCTTCCTGACCCAGGGATCAAACTCAGGTCTCCCACATTCCAGGCAGACGCTTTAACCTCTGTGCCACCAGGGAAGATGAGAAAGAGATGCTGGGAAAGACTGAAGGCAGGAGGAGAAAGGGACGATAAAAGGATGAAATGGTTGGATGGCATCACCAACTCAATGGACAATGAGTTTCAGCTAGTGCCTGGTGTTGGTGATGGACAGGAAAGCCTGGTATGCTGCAGTCCATGGGATCAGAAAGAATCAGACACGACTGAGCGACTGAACTGAACTGAACTGAGAAACCTCTAGAATAATGTTTGACCAAATATCTGGGTACTGTGGCCTAGTCAAATGGGCACATTGTTAAGCATTACAATGGTGACCCTTCCTCTTTACCTGACAGGTTCAACTGCCTCAAAAGGAAAGCAATGAATAGAATAGTATATGTAATCTGAAACATAGGCACTGTCACAGAAGGACTCTAGTGGTGCGTAATGTTCATCCATATCAACTTCTTCCCTCCAGGTAAATAGAATAATTGCCCATTTCCCCCTTTACAGTTAGGCAGGATCATGTGACCCGTCCTGGGCCACTTCTTTATAAGTCTGAGTTATGATTTATTACTTCTGTATGAAGCTTTTAATTGCCAGTTCAAAATTCTCCAGAGCTCCTTTCCCCTGCTGTGCTGGCCAAATGGATTGCATGCTCTAGACAGTACAACTGCATGGTGGCCAAGCCTCCATCCCTCGGGGTTGGTGAAACACCGCATGCTGTTGCCTTGAAGCCCTGTTGGGGCTTGTGATGGACTTTGCTTGCGTTAAACCACTGGGGCTGGGATTTTTTACTACTACATCATAATATGTTCTAATACATGAACTAACAAATTAAATAGCCATACTAATTTTAAAGAGATAAAGGATGACAATAGCAGTGTAAAACACAACTAGAATTATAAAAGGAGTAACCAAGTAGAAAATTTAGGTATAAAAAAATGAAGTATGGAACCTAATGTATGGGATGAATGTATCTGGTGGATATAGCTGAAGAACAGTTTAGTTGAATTGGAAAATCAAATTCAGCAGCCCTCCAGAAGTCATTTGTTGTTGTTATCTAGTCTCTATCTCCAACTCTTTGCGACCCCATGGACTAGAGCACATCAGGCTTCCCTGTCCTCCACTGTCTCCTGGAGTTTGCTCAAACTCATGTCCATTGAGTCGGTGATGCCATCCAACCATCTCATTCTCCCTTCTCCTCCTGCCCCCAGTCTTTCATAGCATCAGTGTTTTTTCCAGTAAGTCGGCTCTTCTCATCAGGTGGCCACAGTATTGGACTTCAGCTTCACCATCAGTCCTTCTAATGAATATTCAGGGTTGATTTCCTTTAGGATTGACAGGTTTGATCTCCTTGCTGTCCAAGGGACTCAAGAGTTTTCTCTGGCACCACAATGTGAACGCACCAGAAGTCATTAGGAAACAATAAATAGTTGAAAAATCTAAAAGAAAAGGATGAAGAGGTATGAAGGATTGGAATAGAAGATATAATGGAAGCTTCAGAAGGAAGAAGAAAAAGTAAAACTGGAGAGAAGAAAATATTTGAAGAAATAATAGAAGTAAATTTTCCAGAATGGAAAAAAAAAAAGCTTCAGATAAAAAAGGGTTCTATAGAGCATCAAGAGAAGACATAGAGAAAACTGAATATACTAAAGAAACCAAGAGAGTTAGTATTAAGTTTGGATAGTAACAATTTTTACTTATCTCTCTACAGTTTGTTTTTACCTGTTGCTCTGTTTATGTTTCTGAGGTCCGTAGATTTTTTTATTTTTTCAACACAGAATGAATCCATATGCCTAATTTCTCACTATTTCTGCAATGGCATGCAGCCTGCCTCTCTGTCTGTCACACACACACACACACACAAATAATGAGGCCAATTATATTTATTTTCCTATCTGGATGATTGGATTGAGTTGAATTCATTTCCATGTGCCCACAGTTAAGGGTTTTCAGACTGACTTGATCCGTCCTTGTCTCATTGAATACATTTATTTTCCATTTAAAAAATTTTTTTTATTTATTTTATCTTTTTGGCTGTCTGAATCTTTATTGTACCACCTTGGATCTTTACTTGCATCATGCAAACTCTTCGTTGTGGTATGTGGCATCTAGTTCCCTGGCCAAGGATGCATTGGAGACATGGACTCTTAGCCATTGGACCACCAGGGGAATCCCTCCATTTAATTTTTAATGCTAATTCAACAAGACATCAGGGAAGCCAATGAATATAGTTAGCTTCTGAGTGAAACTATTCTCACTAGAGTAGTGAATATAAACCAACCACGGGAACTGCTATAGGTAGTCCTATGTATAATCACTGCAGATATCTGTAATTACAGATACTACTCTATAATCACTATGTGACTACTGTAGATACTTGCTACTAATATTAAAGGCAGATAAAATTTTAAAATTTATATCTATAAATTCATATAAATACAAAATAAGTAAACAAATATATGGAGAAGGCAATGGCAACCCACTCCAGTACTCTTGCCTGGAAAATCCCACGGACGGAGGAGCCTGGTAGGCTGCAGTCCATGGGGTCGCGAAGAGTCGGGCACGACTGAGCTACTTCCCTTTCACTTTTCACTTTCATGCATTGGAAAAAAAAATGGCAACCCACTCCACCATTCTTGCCTGGAGAATCCCGGGGACGGCAGAGCCTGGTGGGCTGCCGTCTATGGGGTCGCACAGAGTCGGCCATGACTGAAGCGACTTAGCAGCAGCAGCAGCAGCAAACAAATATATATAAATTCATACTTTTTACGAGCAGAGAAAGACTGTTATTGTCAATTTATAGATAAGCAAGTTGAAGTTCAGAGTGGTTGCTTTCCTAAGAGTCCATTGTGAATATAAGACTTTCTGATTTCGAGTTTGATGCTCTTTATCATGCTGTGATTTCACGCAAAGTAGATTGAATATGTTTTTACTACTTTTGACCTTTCAAGCCAAATTTAATCAATCTTTAACATTCAGGTTTTCGTTTAAATCTATGTCTCTGTGACCACATGTGTAAACACAGGCACATACACACCTACACATAAGTTCACATTCTGCCTGAATACATACCCAGAAGATGAAGAGAATGCATAATTTACCTAATGATTTTTTTCTTCCTTTTATAATTAAGACCATAATTTACCAGGTGACTTTATATGCCAAATGCTTTATATATTAAATAATTCTTCTATAATCTTAATCCTATATTACTTATAGACATTAAGTCACTTACTTAAAGTCTTTAAGCTAATAAGAAGCAGAGCCAGAATTCAAATCAGTACTGACTCCAAATCCCTTGTGTTTAGTAACTTGGTCCTGCAACCAGCTGAACATAAATATAAAGCTCTGGGGATCAATTTTGTGAATGAGTTGAGAAACAACATACTCAAGAGGTGAAATTTGGAGAGACCAAGTCCACAAAGGACTTGGTCCTAACAGGGACAGTTCTAGGATAAGCCTGTGGCCTGGGCCCTCACAATCGCTGGCATAGACTTAGATCCATGCACAGAAGACATTCCAGGGTCTGGGCATCTGGACAGAGATAGTGGGGCACACAGACTTTAGGTAGCATGTCCTCTTGGGCCCATGGACTCCATGCTTTGTAGAGAGAGGTGCAGTCACAGAAGGGCCAGGGCCAGTTTCCAGGATAATAGGGGTACATGGTAAATATTTCACTGTCCGATTTTTACTAAATAGAAGGAAATGAGATTTCTTATTCCAGATGAAAAGACAACTTAATGGGGACTAAAATATTTTAAATTTTTTTACTTAAAAAAACTTCGTGTTGGAATATAGTTGATTAACAATGCTGTGTTAGTTTCAGGTACACAGCACAGTGATTCAGTTATACATGTACACATATCTATTCTTATTCAAATTCTTTTCCCTTTTAGGTTATTTCAGAATGTTGAGCAGAGTTCCCTGTGCTATACAATAGGTCTTTGTTGATTACCTGTTTTAAATATAGTACTGGGTACATACATGTCAATTGCAAACTCCCAGTCTATCCCTACTCCCTAGCTTTCCCCCTTGGTAGCTAGTTCTTTTTCTAAGTCAGTGAATCTGTTTCTATTTTGTAAATAAGTTCATTTGTATCATTTTTGGATAGACTTTTTTTTTAATTTTTATTTTTACTTTATTTTACTTTACAATACTGTATTGGTTTTGCCACTTATTGACATGAATCCGCCACGGGTGTACATGAGCTCCCAATCCTGAACCCCCTCCCACCTCCCACCCCATATCATCTCTCTGGATCATCCCCATGCACCAGCCCCAAGCATCCTGTATCTTGTATCGAACATAGACTGGTGATTCGTTTCTTACATGATAGTATACATGTTTCAATGCCATTCTCCCAAATCATCCCACCCTCTCCCTCTCCCTCAGAGTCCAAAAGTCCATTCTATACATCTGTGTGGATAGACTATTTTAATTTCAAGAAACCTTTTTTGGAAATTAGATAATCAGAGAGAGAACATTTACCATATGTAAATAATCATTAAGATAAATTAACCTCATTAGTGATGAAAGAAATGTAGATTAAAGCAATAATAATGTCATTTCTCCTCTTTCAGATCAACAGTCTCCTTTAGAATAAAACTAAGGCTTCCCAGGTGGCTCAGACAGTAAAGATTCTGCCTGCAGTGCAGGAGACCCAGGTTCAATCCCTCGGTTGGGACTATCCCCTGAAAAAGGGAATGGCAACCCACTCCAATTTTCTTGCCAGAGAAGCCAATGGACAGAGGATTTTGGTGGGCTACAGTTAGTGGGGTCACAAAGAGTCAGACACTACTGAGTGACTAACACTTTTACTTTCAAATGCTAGTGAGATGGAAATGAGGCTGTCACTCAAATGAAAAACTAGTGGAAGAATTATCGGTCATAAATTCATTTGGAAGGTAATGTGGGAATTTGAACATAATGTCTGAAAATTTCCCTTGTTTTTTGGCCCAATAATTTCATTTATGAGATATAGCCTAAGAAAACTATCTGAAATGCCTAAAACCAAAATATATGTAGATATGTGCATCATAGTACTATATATAATGACTTAAAATGGAAGTAACCTAGTAAATGATAATTAGGAAGTAGGTATATAGGATTTAGTAAACAAACTAAAAGATGACGTGTAAAAGTTGTTAATAATGAATATTTATATTCTAAATTTAAATTTCAAAAGCAATGATAGCTTTTTTGTGCACAATATTATATCTACTCCATAAAAATATTGATAGATTAAAAAAACTAGAAGCAATTATATTAAAATCATAAATAAAAAGGATAATAATTAAACCCCATAAATGGTGGCCAGTGAAGCAGTTGTGGATCATGAAGTCTGTGTTTTCCACTGTTAGGTATCCATGAAATAAAGAACATATTGAGATTTTAATTTTGTGAACAACAACAACACAATAGGTATACTACTAAACATTTAAGCCACTTTAATCATTAGGATAAGTTTCCACTGATTTGGATAGGATGATGTATGAGAAATGATCATTTTTATTGCCTATTTGCCTCTTAGAATAAGGGTTTCATGATTGATATCATAGATAGCAAGCTACCCTTTATTTTCTATTTATATTATACTGACATTAAAGCCATTGTAAAAATCCATGTTCTTTGACTGTTGAAACTTTATTTAAAATTTTGAGACTAGTTGGTCTTCAGTAGTTTTTATTACTTTATTCAACAAATCTTTATGAATATTTAACAAATCTTATGAAGCATTATATTCCAGTTACCTATAAAATACAAACAGAAATGGTCTGCATATTTTGGAACTCTTTAGAATTAATCTACCAAATGTAAAACTATTCCTAATAAGTTCTGTAATCGTATTAATTATTCCTCACAATTGTTTGAGAGTGTCGCATTTTGTGGGGACAAAAAATTACCAGATGAAAACTACCGGGTGTCATGGTGGGCAGAGAGAGGAGGTCTTGTCTGCCTCACTTAAAGGCAGTAGCTTCAGCATCTACAGACTGGGCTTCAGAGAGATTGCTTTTTCTTTTAATTTATTTATTTAGTTGGTGGATAAGTACTTTATAATATTTGATAGTGTTTGCCATACATCAGCATGAATTGGCCATGGGCATACGTATGTCCCCCTTCATCCTGAAACCCCCGCACCTCCCTCCCCACCCTAGCCCTCTGGGTTGACCCGGAGCACTGTGATGGTAATGAACTGGCTACTGAAAAAGACAGAAAACCTTGATTTTTTGTTGTTCATAAGTGACCTTCACTGTGATCTTTTTTAGCTTGAGTTCCTCCGTAAATCAAATCCGTAAGTATATATCAATAAAGAAAAATTTTTTGAAAGCTGAAGGGAAATATCATAAATGAAATTATTAATTAAAGCATGAAAAAGATCTGGAAGAGTGGTAATTTTTCAATGATTCAGTTCTTAAAATTCAGTGTATTCTCTATGTGGATGCTCTATGTATTCACTATGACTTTCACTACGTATATTCTTCACTATAGTCTGAAGCCCTAAAAATGTGACATAATTGAAGCATCAAAAACAATTTTTAACCATTTTTATACTGAAGCATAGTTGATTTACAGTGTTGTGTTAGTTTCAGATATACAGGAAATTCAGTTATACGTACCTGTTGTTGTTGTTGTTGTTGAATTGCTAAGTCGTGTCATCTGCCAGGCTCCTCTGTCCATGGGATTCCCCAGGCAAGAATACTGGAGTGTGTTGCCATTCCCTTCTCCAGGGGATCTTCCTACCCAGGGGCTAAACCTGCGTCTCCTGCATTAGCAGGTGGATTCTTTACCACTGAGCCACCGAGGAAGCCCTATACATACATACATGTATATATGTTATTTTCAGATTATTTTCCATTCGACATTATTAAATGGACTTTATACATATTAAATATAATGCCTTGCGCAATACAGTAGGTCCTTGTTTTTCTATTTTTTATATAGTAGTTCAGTTCAGTTCAGTCGCTCAGTCGTGTCCAACTATTTGCGACCCCATGAATCGCAGCACACCAGGCACCACTGTCCGTCACCAACTACCAGAGTTCACTCAAACTCATGTCCATCGAGTCAGTGATGCCATCCACCCATCTCATCCTCTGTCATCCCCTTCTCCTCCTGCCCGCAGTCCATCCCAGCATCAGGTCTTTTCCAATGAGTCAACTCTTCGCATGAGGTGGCCAAAGTATTGGAGTTTCAGCTTCAGCATCAGTCCTTCCAATGAACACCAGGACTGATCTCTTTTAGGATGGACCTCTTTGCAGTCCAAGGGATTCTCAAGAATATTCTCCAGCACCACAGTTCAAAAGCATCAATTCTTCAGCACGCAGCTTTCTTCACAGTCCCAACTCTCACATCCATACATGACCACTGGAAAAACCATAGCCTTGAGTAGACAGACCTTTGTTGGCAAAGTAATAGCTCTGCTTTTTAGTACGCTATCTAGGTTGGTTATAACTTTCCTTCCAAGGAGTGAGCGTCTTTTAATTTCATGGCTGTAATCACCAAAGTTTAAGCCAACTTTTTCACTCTCCTCTTTCGCTTTCATCGAGAGGCTTTTTAGTTCCTCTTCACTTTCTGCCATAAGGGTGGTGTCATCTGCATATCTAAGGTTATTGATTTTCTCCCGGCAATCTTGATTCCAGCTTGTGCTTCTTCCAGCCCAGCATTTCTCATGATGTACTCTTCATAGAAGTTAAATAACCAGGGTGACAATATACAGCCTTGACATACTCCTTTTCCTATTTGGAACCAGTCTGTTGTTCCATCTCCAGTTCGAACTGTTGCCTCCTGACCTGCATATAGATTTCTCAAGAGGCAGGTCAGGTGGTCTGTATTCCCATCTCTTGAAGAATTTTCCACAGTTTATTGTGATCCACACAGTCAAAGGCTTTTGTGGTTTTTCTATTTTTTATACAGTAATATGTATATGTTAATCCCAAACTCCTAATTTTTCTCTCTCCCCAACCCACACCCCCGCCTTTTTCATTTTGGTAACCATAAATTTGTTTTCTATGTCTATGAGTCTACTCCTGTTTTGGAAGTAAGTTCATTTATATCCTTTTTTTTTAGATTTCTCATATAAGTGATATCATATGATATTTGTCTTTGTCTGACTTGCTTCACTTAGTATGATCATCTCTAGGTCCATCCATGTTGCTGCAAATGGTACTATTTCATTCTTTTTATGGCTGAGGAAAATTCCATCATATATATGTACCATATCTTCTTTATCCATTCATCTGTTGATGGATACTTAGGTTGCTTCCATGTCTTGGATAAAAAACAGTTTAACATTCATTTGCTTAATATTTGTTACTTCATCTAGCAATGATAAGAGATAAGTAGCCCTTTTATTTTTTAATTTAAAAAAAAATATTTCAAATGATTAAAACATACTTAATGATTTTTTTGGTATTAACGTATTCTAACCAAGTAGTTACAAATGAAGTACTAATTGACTTCAGAGGAGAAACTTAGATTTTTTGTCTCCAGCAAGGTGGAACAATAAACTAAATTCCAATTTTTTGACAGTTCAATGATAAATACATTTACTCAGCAAAAGTATATCGTGTAGCTGTGACTGTAGCAGAAGTTATGCTGCTTGTCAATTTAAATCATATTATTTAGAAGAGTTCCTACATTGTGAAATTTAGTGTCATAAGTTGGAATAGTTTATTTTGAAATAAAAGTAAGTCTCATCATTGAAATATCCTTGTAAGCTCACCAACAATATTGACAAAAACAAACACAAAAATAAAAGAAAAACCCTAAGCTTTTTCCCTATTGAATTGACTTCTTAAACTATCATGAAAGAATATTTTTGTGAATAATATCTTATCACAATTACTTGGTAGAGAGTCATGACACTTTATTAATAAGCAGATGGCACAGCATTTAAAAATATGCATTTTATACATACACAACAGACAGAGCTTAGTGATGAACACATCTTATTAGTTGAAATTCTATTGAACTGAAACTTTTAAGCTCTTTGGTATTCATCCAGCTTCACCCATTACATCTTTTTTTTTTAATGAGTTATAAACATTTTATCTACTTCTCTAAATGAGATTCCTTTAAAAATACTGCTTGTAGTCAATTTTCATCAATCAAGTTCTGTCTTTCTTATCAGTTCTCTCCTAAAAAAAAAAAAACAAAACCACCATTATTTTGGATTACATTTGGGTCTTCTCAAAAATGTAATCACTTAAAGGAATTTTAAAGAATATGAAAGAATTTGTTGTGAGCTTCATCCATGGTAGATTTGACTACAAATAATCTACTTTTATAAAAACTCTAATTTATCCCAATACATTATGCTATGGTAGACTGGATTATTAGTCCAGCTCCTCACTTAGCATCTCTCCCATCCCTGCTCTGGCTGCTGCCAGTTCCCAAGAGGGCTGTACCTCCTCATCCTTGGCCACAGTACTTTTCAGTGACAGCTCCCTCTATGACTGGAGTATATTTTCTTATCCTAGTGATGCTGGGATTGAGCATGTAACTTGTTTTGGCCAGTAGAAATATTTAAAAGGCATCATGTGTTTTTACTTGCCCTCTTATGCCAAGGTCATCACCATGAGATGGACATTCTTTAGTTAATTCACTGGTCCTGGGAAAAGGATAAGAATGAAGCAGAGCCATCCCAATTGACCTGCAGAGCTGTGAGAACAAATGACTTGTTTTAAGCCACTGAAAACAAGTGGGTAGTTTGCGGGTGGTTTCTTTCACAGCATTCTTGTGGCAATATCTAACAGATTCCCTTGCTGATAAGCAACATTGAAGAAATTTCTGCAGTGTATTTTTTCTTTCGGTAGATATTTTAAGTAACCCCTTTCCATGGAGTTTAAAAAAAGAGTAACTTTTAGGAAACAAGAGACCTGGATTCTTGTCTTTTCTTAGAAAATAAGTGGAGTGATCTCAGCTAAGTCTCTTAATCTTCCTGTGCTTCACTTGTAAAATGAAGATAGTACTACTTTGACATCTAAAGGCCAAGACCCTAAATTTGGTGATGTCCAGAAACAGATTTTGTGACTTGAATATTTTTATGAAATAAAGCCATATTGTTATTTAAGGACAGTCCAGCTCTGTTACTTGATATGGTTGCATAGCAAATTAGTCTTTTGGAACTGCAGGAGTCCCGAAGCAAGACTTCAGGGTGGGTGTGAAGTAGGAATACCCACCAGCTAGGGCCAACCACAGACATTGAACTGAGATTTAGGGAACCAAGGTGAACAAAACTATTCTGGTGTCTGTTATAAGATCCAAGATCAGATTTGGCAGGAGGAGATGTAGTTTTCTGAACCTTGCTTCTGACACTTCTAAATCTGTGATATATGCTTTCTTAACTCCTCTCTCATCTCAGAAGAGCGTGGATGTCTTGTGAGAAGTATATTGTAGCAGAAGATCATCTTTAGAGTTACAAAGCTGATTCCAGACGTGTTTGCTCTTTTTTGTCTTTTTGGTTATGGTTCATGGTAAGAAATGAGCGTATATGCATATGTTAAGGTCAAACAAACTTATTTTGCCAACCTCCGTCACCCCTTGTTCCAGAGGTCAGGCTAATGCGGTTCTTGGCTGAAAAGTAAGATATTACCGTCTTTCTGATGACCCTATATGCGAGACAGCAAAAGAGACACAGATGTATAGAATGGACTTTTGGACTCTGAGGGAGAGGGAGAGGGTGGGATGATTTGGGAGAATGGCATTGAAACATGTATACTATCATGTAAGAAACGAAGTGCCAGTCTATGTTCGATACAGGATACAGGATGCTTGGGGCTAGTGCATGGGGATGATCCAGAGTGATGATATGGGGTGGGAGGTGGGAGGGGGATTCAGGATTGGGAGCTTGTATACACCCGTGGTGGATTCATGTCAATGTATGGCAAAACCAATACAGTACTGTAAAGTAAAATAAAGTAAAAATAAATAAATAAATAAATAAAATAAAAATAATAAAAAATAAAAAGACACAGCAAAAAAAAAAGATATTACCATCTTTCTAGGCTGGTATATCAAAGAGGTAAGCTTACAGATAATTTTTTCACATATATTTATCCATCCTCCATTAGATTTTGTAGAAGATTTGAGGCAGGGAATTGCCACACGTTAGGGAGACTAGGGAATATAGGCTTTTAGCTAAGTGGCAAGCTGCCCAGATAAAAATGAGCAGGAAAGGAGAATGGGGATTGAGAAGCAATTAACCATTTCTTCCATAGTGATAAATCTCTTATGTTTTGCTCCTAAATTTATGGCACTGTAAAAAAAAAAAATCTTACTTTGCTCTGACCTAAATTTCCATTTATTCAACATGTTCATTCTTTCAGATTGTAGCAGTTTGTAAGGGTGCACACCCTACGGTGCTATATTCTTATCCTGCATAGGTACTTCTCATCACACTAAACACATATGAGAGATGCCTGAGCAAAACAGTCATTCAGGTTTAGGACTTTTTAAGTCTTTTTGTAGCACACTATAGACATTTAGCTAGGTGACTTTATTTAAGATCATCTGCAGAGTGCTAGAAACAAAAGGAAGTTACCTGTGGCCATTTAATAGACATTATGAATGCTAAAGGCTACCGTGTACATTGGTATAATGCAGGCAGAGCATAAGCCAATGAACTGTTGATTTTCTAACTAAATTGTGGAATAATTTTACAGTTTGACCCACTACAGACAATTGTGAAGAGCCATTCTTTTCCCCTAATTTCACAGGGGAGATTTCTCTTCCCTCTGCAAGAGAATCCTAAGATGTTATACCTATCACACAGTCTCTGGTTTAGTCTTATGAAGTTAATGGCATGGGACAGAAAACTCACATTATAAGCAGTGAAGTTATTGTAGGAATGTGCTCTAGGATACTTCCAATAGAGGACAAGTTAGGAAAGGCTTTAGGACACCATGAAGCACAGCCTTAGGAAAGAACATGGTGCAGTAAAATGCTGAAAAAGTGTAGTAGATGTGATTTTGATTGCTTTGTGCACGTTGAGAGGGGTGATCCTACAAACAGAAATGTGGGTCTTGTTCTAGATCAGTGTAGTTACCCAGAACAGCAGTAGTAAATAACTTAATACTACTTTACATGTGTAAGAGTCCTTTCACATATATCATTTCAGGTTATGTGTTGTTATTTACAGATCACAGCCAAGGAAATTGAGGTCCCTTGCCTTTTCCAAGATCATGTAAATATCAACCAGTGCTTTGACAACATCTTGCCAAAATAGAGCCAGCCAGTGCCCAGGGTGCCTGTTGAAAACACCAGGCACCAGAGACTCAATCTCTTGCAGAATTAAGTTTTATCATCCTGTGTCTTTTCGGATTCTGAACCCCAACTTTTATCTACACAATTTCTGGCTCTCCACACTGAACTTCCATAGTAACTCAGTCCATTGCCCCTGTGGACTCTGGTGCTATGCCTTCTCTCCTGCTCCCCAGCCCAAGCTCAGTGAGCACTAGGTGCTTTCGGACCTTTTGTGTCTGTTACAGCAGCAGTCCCCTACCTTTTTGGCACCAAAGACTGGTTTCATGGAAGACAGCTTTCCACAAACCAGGGGTTAGGGGATGTTTTCAGGATAATTCAAGCACATTGCATTACTGTGCACTTTATTTCTATTATTGCATCAACTCTACCTCAGATCATAGGCATTGGATCCTGGAGGTTGGAGACCCCTGTGTTATGGCATTAGCTACAAAATGATTAAGTGAAAGAGCTAAGCACCGACCCAAATCATAAACACCAAATCTGGTGTTTTTGCTGATTTATCATTATACTTTTCCGGGTCAGCAATATGATTGCCATTACTATTTTAAACAGAAGTATGACTTTGAGCAGATTTTGATTCACAGATGAAGGCAAACAATTATGCATTCTTATGTCATTTAAGTTGAATATCCTGCCGTTGCATTTTCAGTCTTCCAGTCTATCTTTTTCCCCTTCAAAGTAACATTTTAAATGTTTTTGAGATCAAGTCATGATCAGAGCCAAAGCCTGCATTCACTTAATCACTCATGTAGTTACCTATCACAATTTATATTTTTGTTTAGTCAGTTTCCAGTTTTTATTCCTTTCTGAAGCTGTATTGTATTCCATTGTATAGATATGCATAATTAATATCAGTCTCCTACTATTGAATATTTAGATTGTTTTCTTCTGTTTTAGCTGTGAATAATGCTGTACTGGTATATGTATAAGGTAAATTCCTAGAAGTTACATTTCTGGTTAAGAGGGTATATGCATTTGTATTTTTTAAAGGATTGCATTTTACTTTATTTTTAGATGGGATATAAATTTGTCCTTTATTCTTGGATGAGATATAAATGCATACTATATAAATTCAAAAGGTTAACAAAAAGGAAATAGTAAAAATATTTCTAGCTCTTCTTTTGACAAGCAACCACTGTTACCAGCTCCTTAAATATCCTGACAGAGATAATCTATGCGAATACAAACACTTATGTATATTAGGAATTAGGAAACTCCTCTTGTTTTGAAATATTTATGTTTTCTTCTGAGTTGGGCTTCTAAGAGCCCAGAGGGTCTTGCTAAGACGTTGGCGGAGAGAGAAGTACTCAGGCTTTTATGTTGCCATTCGGTTAGAAGCATATTTATGTATTGTTTCATCAGTCAGTGTCTGACATACGTCGTAATTATTGAAGATCCTATTTTTTAAAGTTGATCCATTGATTTGCACTATATCTGTCCATTCACTCTGGAGGGAAGGATGGCCATGGATACAGGGAGCAACAATGCTTGTCCACAAGTTTTAAAACATTATCCAGGCTAGACTGTTCTCTATGGCAGATTCTATATACAATATCACAAAGCCTTCTTTTCCTTTCTTCAATAATAGAAGAATTTAAACTGGACACATTGTATAACTAGGAAGTATATTTTGTAAGCTCGCTTCTGATAGATGTGATCATGTGACTAAGTTATTACTTACGGTCTAAGAGTGGAAGTGAGATGTGTAAATGACTAATTGTTTAATCTGAATTTATGCTCATTCTTTCTCCACAAGCTAATACATAGATATATCCTCAAGCTTTGAGTGTTTAGAATTGTCCAACAATCTGGATGAGCAACAAGGCAGATGGAAAGAGGGTCCCTGTATGACTGTGTGAAGCACAGATGTTCCACCAACCTTCATTGCTCAACTTGGAGTGTTACATGGGAGAGAAATAAATTTCTGTCATTTTAAGGCCACTATATTTGGGAGACTAGTTTATTACAGAACCCATCCTGTACCTTAAATAATTCAGAGCCATGCCTGGTTCTCAGCGGACAACCTAGGATTCATTTGTCTCTGCTGTATCTCTCTTAATCTGTTTCCTCACTTTGAAAGTGGAATGCAAAATATTGTCATTGTTTTTATTTGTGCATGTTTGAAAATATCTTTATTTGACACTTCTAGTAGGTGGATAGTTTGATTAAGCCTGGAATTCTAGCTGGAAAATGATTTCCCTTTAGAGTTTTGAAGTTATTACTATTTTCTTTGTTATTCTAGAAAAGTTCATTTTGATTTATTAATCTCTTTTCTCGCTTTAATAGAAGGTTTCAAGATCTTCTTATTCTGAAATTTCTTGGTACTATATTTTAGTATGGTTCTATCTTTATCCATTGTGTTTGGTGTTCAGTGGGCCCTTTCATAATGCCCTTTAATCCTAGGAAATTGACTTTAATTACTTGATGGATGATTTTCTCCTGTTTTCTTAGTTCTTTCCTTCTGAACTACTATTTTTTGGATGTTGAAACTCTTAAATTGCTCCTATTTTCTTAATTTTCCCTATCCCTTTCATCTCTTTGTCTTTTTGCTCTATTTTCTATGAGACTTCCTCAAATTAACCTTCCGTCCTGTCCGTTACTGTTTTTCTTTTCTGCCATCAAGTTTTTAATTTCTAAAATCTACTTTTCTGTTCTTTGAGTACTATTCCTTCCTGATTATTCCCTGATGTGGTCATGCCATCCTTATATTTAACAAGGTATCGGTAATAGTTGTTTTTCTTTTGTTTCCTTTTCCCATACAGTTCTTGTCCTCTAAGTGGCTTTTTTTCCGTAGTGATTATGATTATTTGATTGCTAACTTCTTATTTGGAGAAGGAAATGACAACCCAGTCCAGTATTCCTGCCTGGAGAATCCCTTGGACAGGGGAGCCCAAGGGACTATAGTCCACGGGGTCGGAGTACAGGCATGACAGAGCAACTAAACAACTTCTTGTTCAGTTCAGTTCAGTTCAGTCGCTCAGTTGTGTCCGACTTTTTGCGACTCCATGAACCACAACATGCCAGGCCTCCCTGTCCATCACCAACTACCAGAGTCTACCCAAACCCATGTCCATTGAGTGATGCCGTCCAACCATCTCATCCTCTGTCAACCCCTACTCCTCCTGTCCTCAATCTTTCCCAGCATCAGAGTCTTTTCAAATGAGTCAGCTCTTCGCATCAGATGGCCAAAGTATTGGAGTTTCAGCTTCAACATCAGTCCTTCCAATGAACACCCAGGACTGATCTCCTTTAGGATGGACTGGTTGGATCTCCTTGCAGCCCAAGGGACTCTCAAAAGTCTTCTCCAACACCACAGTTCAAAAGCATCAATCCTTTAGCACTCAGCTTTCTTTATAGTCCAACTCTCACACCCATACATGACTACTGGAAAAACCGTAGCCTTGACTAAATGGACCTTTGTTGACAAAATAATGTCTCTGCTTTTTAATATGCTGTCTAGGTTGGTCATAACTTTCCTTCCAAAAAGTAAGCATCTTTTAATTTCATGGCTGCAGTCACCATCTGCAGTGATTTGGGAGCCCAAGAAAATAAAGTCAGCCACTGTTTCCATTGTTTCCCCTGTTTCGCCATCTATTTCCCATGAATTGATGGGACCAGATGCCATGATCTTAGTTTTCTGAATGTTGAGTTTTAAGTCACCTTTTTCACTCTTCTCTTTTACTTTCATCAAGAGGCTTTTTAGTTCTCCCTCACTTTCTGCCATAAGGGTGGTGTCATCTGCATATATGAGGTTATTGAGATTTCTCCTGGCAATCTTGATTCCAGCTTGTGCTTCTTACAGCCCAGCGTTTCTCATGATGTACTCTGCATATAAGTTAAATAAGGATGGTGACAATATACAGCCTTGACGCACTTCTTTTCCTATTTGGAACCAGTCTGTTGTTCCATGTCCAGTTCTAACTGTTGCTTCCTGACCTGCATACAGGTTTCTCAAGAGGCAGGTCAGGTGGTCTGGGAATCCCTGTTCCTTCAGAATTTTCCGCAGTTAGCTTTCCTTAAATGTTTGAGATCCTTTCTTGTCTACTTACAAAATGAGGGTTTAAAAGCTGATTGAATGCTGTGAGTATGGGAACGGAGCTTGCAGATTTATAGTTTCACAGTAGGGTGGTCTTGACAGATCATTAGCTGCCAAGATCCAGATGTCAATGTCTTTATAAATTTCCTTCTGAATTGATCAGATGTCCCAGAGAAAGATCTCCCAGTCTCCAACCTAGATGTTAGATTTAGCTGCCAGAGTTCTGGGAGGTGAGGAGAGGATGAGGGCAGGGCTGGTGTTTCCAGCATTCAGTAGTCTCTGTTTATCCTCCACTTAGTCCCCTACTTTTTTCTTTTATTAATTTTTTTATTTTAACCATGCTGGGTCTTCTTTGCTGTGTGGACTTGTCTCTAGTTGCAGCGAGTGGGGGCCACTCTCTAGTTGCACGGGCTTCTCACTGCTGTGGTTTCTCTCACTGCAGAGCACAGGCTCTAGGGCACGCAGGCTTCAGTATTTGCAGTGTGAGGGCTCAGTAGTTGCAGCTCTTGGGCGCTAGAGTACAGGCTCAGTAACTGTGGACCGCAGGCTTAGTTGTTTCACAGCATGTGAGATCTAACCATATCGCACATTGAACCTGTATCTCCTGTTTTGGCAGGTGGATTCTTTACCACTGAGCCACCAGGGAGGCCCAGTGCCCCTGCTTTTATTATTTTCCAGGCCCACAACTGTGCTAAGTATGACCAGTCCAGAGATCCAGAGATTCTCCACTTAAAACTTTTCTGAAGAATGATCTTTCATAGTTCTGTTGGGGTAGGGGAGGTGCATTCATTCTATAGAGTGGAGTCTGGAAGGACATCTAGGGTTTTAAAAGATTCTCAACTTTTGCCATGTTTTTATTTTATTCTTTCACCCACTCAGTGTTCCCTTCACTATCATTTCCAGAAACACTGGAGGTCCCTGACACTGCCAGCTGCTGAACCTTTTGAGTGTAAGTTAGATATGTTTCTAGCTATTCTTCACTGCAGCTTTTGGAGTTTGTCCATATTACATCTACTTAATTAGTGGCCATTCATTTATTTGACTTTCAATTCAAAAATTAGTAGCTATTTTCCTGACATCCTTTTTGTTTGTATTTGCGGATTTTGGTTGTTTTTTTTTTGCTATCGTTGTTTTTAAGATCCCATTTGTTCTACTCCAGAAAGGAGTGAATTTAGGTATGTATTTTCCATCTATCATTTTAACCTAGAACCTTAGTTATTGCTTTTATTAGTCATTCATTTTTCTCTTAGACTAGCAGAAAAGTTTAAAATGATTTATGTTGCTTTCCATATATTCATCTATGAAAAAAGAAAGTGAAATTTTATTATGAAAGCTGATGGAGAGTATTAAGAAATAGTTCTCTTATTCAGAGAATTAATTTTGGACAAGAAGAATGCTATGAATGGGGATGATAAAATCTTAATCAATCTTTAATAACTTTCAGACTCTACCATTTAGTTGTCCATTTATTTAAAAGGACAGAACTTGTGCTAAACATATACTTGGGATAAGAAATGAAACTAGAAGGCTGACAGTAAACTGGTCAAATACAGAAATTCACTCAGATAAAAATTATGTAAAAGAAGTTAATCAAATGGATCAAAACTCAGAAAATGGATTTGTTTGCAGGCAGTAGTACCTCTACAGCTGACAAATTTGCAATAAAGTCTAAAGATATTGGGAATGCTTTCTCTGTTCATTAGTAATATGCCTTCTAGAAAGAGTCTGCCTGTATGGATCCAAGTGAAAGAGAACCAGATCTATTTCTTCTACTTTTCTCTAAATTTTTTGTCTTCGTTAGTATTAGCACCTAAATGTTTCTCTGTTTTAGTTCCATGGTGAGGCTACTGAATCACACTGACCAATGTAAATAAAGTTTCCATATCCACTTGCTGCTTTCAAATGAGAGGTTCCATGGTGTTCAGAATTACCTGACTTTCTGAAACCCGTTAAAAAGCATGTGAGGTAGAGAGGCTGTAATCACCCAGGTCCAGTATAATCAGCTGTCCAACTACTCACAGCTTTAACAGCAGCTATACCCCCACTGCCTCCTGGCTTCTGAGAAGCCTCTCTGAGGATCAGTCACATCTGCCAGGCCAGGAAGGAGAATGAATGAACTGGATTTGTAGTGTGCAAGCCAGCTATCCCACACAGGATGAGATCATTTCTAACAGAGGAGCAGGTGGGTCTTCTGATATTTGCAGGCTGTTAACCACTGGCATATTTGAAGTGGGCTCTGGGAACTTGAAACAGAGAAACCTAACATGGAATCCATTTACAGTCTCATTCCAGGCTTATGAAGTATCAGTGAAGTGTAGTTCATCATGATAACACTCTTTCTAAAACTGTATGAATGATTCACATGATCACTCAGTAGGACCCACTAGAATCTGTATTGTGTCCTGTTAATCCCCCTTTCCTGTGAGTGTTGTTCCAGAAAATCTGGCTACTTGGCTACTGAAGGGAGGTAAAATATAATTCAAAAGGACCATTTGCCTTCAGGAACCCAATATATTTGGTGGAATATTTAGAATATTTGGAACACAGAGACATAGATTATGCCACTTGGAAAGACATTTTTAACCCAGACCTACCATAGTATTTTGTGCTTTTCAGTGCTTCAAGGTTATTCATAATGGATAGAATCTATTTACTGGTGGCTCTGACGGTAAAGAACCTGCCTACAATGTGGGACACCTGGGTTCAATTCCTGGGTGAGGCAGGTCCCCCAGAAGGGAATGGCTACCCACTCCAGTATTCTTGCCTGGAGAATTCCATGAGCAGAGGAGCCTGGCAGGCTATAGTCCATGGAATTGCAAAGAGTCGGACACGACTGAGCGACTAACACTCACTTTCAGAGTCTATTTCCAACAATCTTAGAACAGTTTTAACTAATCCCAGGCTGGCACCATCTGGAATGAAAAAGAAAAACAGCCTATACTTTTCACCATAGTAGTCTCCCCTTCTAGGTTGTCCAGGGTTGAAGAACCTCCCTTTGTACCTTGTGCAGACTGGCTTTCCCCTCTCTCTCTCCTTCTGTGACCCCTATAGCGTGAATATTAGTATAGTCGATGTCCCAGTGGTCTCTTAACCTGTCCTCATTTCTTTTCATTCTTTTTTCTGTTCAGTTTCAGTGACTTCCGCTACTCTGTCCTCCAGCTCACTGATCAATTCCTCGGTGTCCTCTAGGCTACCATTAATTTCTCCTAGTGTACTTTTCACCTTAGTTATTGTGTTCTCCATCCCCATTTGGTTGTTCTCTGTATTTTCTAACTCCTTGTTTAAAACTTCTAACTTCTTATTCCGTACATCCATTCTTCTCCTGACTTCTTTGATTTTCTTTACGGTCATTGCTCTGAACCCTTACTTGGGTAGATATCCTATCTCCACTTCACTTAGTCCTTCCCCTGGGGTTTATCGTCTTCCTTCATCTGGAACCTATTCCTCTGCTTCATCATTTTGTCTGCACTGCTATTTATATTTTTATGTATGTATGTGTTAGTTACATTTCTCATCCTTTTATGTGTGTGTTAGTTACATTTCTCAACTTTGGAGAAGTGGCCTTCCGTGGGAAAGTTCCTACACATCCATGCGGTGCACTTTTTTCCTCTTGTTGCCCCAGGTGTATGCTCTATGGGTTCCCCTAATGAGGACTGTGTGGGTCCCTCGATTGTGGTGGGCTGACTAGGTGGGTGGTCTGGTAGGCTTGATTGGCCCTGAGCCTGGTTGGTTGCCAAGCCCTGCCTTGTATGGATGCTGCTGGCTGCTGTTTAGTGGGGCCTAGTCATGAGGCAACTGGGTGCAGAACCCTAGGAGGCCAAGGGGCTAGAGCTAGCACGCTGGTGGGAAGAGTCAGGGTCCTGAAGACTCTGGGGCTGTTGTCTACACACTGGCAGGTGAAGCAGGACCTGGGGTTAATGCTGGATTACTGGGATAAAGACTGGTTGCAGTGCCCAAAGATCCCAGAGTTCATTTCAAGTCATCGGGGATTGCAGAGGGAGTTCCTGACACAGTTGGGCATGAGGTCTGGGATATCCCACTAGAGGACAAGGCCAGGGCCCAGCTGGTCCTAAGGTAGGATCTGGCCTGCTGTGGACAGACTGTGTCCACAGGCTACAGGATCACAGTTTTCTTGTGTCTAGTTTCTACCCTCTGCTTTGTGAGGCTGGTCTAGAGTCTTGTGCAGGCTTCCTGGTAGGAAAGGCCAGGGCCTGCCCACTGGTAGGTGGATCTGGGTCTTGGTCCTCTAGTGGGCAGAGCTGTGTCTAGGGTCATGTCTAGAGGTGTCTGTGGGCTCAGGAAGTCTTTAGGCAGCCTGTCTGCTGATGAGGGGGACTGTGTCCCCACCCAGTGAGGTGTTTGGCCTCAGGTGTCCCAGCATTGGTGCCTATAGGCTATTGGGTGGGGCCAGCTCTTGGTGCTAATGAATCAGTACAGCAGGAACCAGCAACAGTATTCACATGGTAGAATGGTCCTAAGTATGGCTGCCACCAGTGAGTGTCTGTGTCCCCAGAAAGGGCCACAACTGTCCCTTATCCCTCTGAGAGATTCTCCAAAGACTAGCAAGTGGTATATCCCAGACTTCTATCAAATTAATGCTTTGTACCTGGGTCCTAGTGCTCATGAGATTCTGTGTGTGCCCTGTAAGAGTGAAGTCTTTTATTTCTCCCAGTCCTGTGGGGCTGGCAAAATTAAGTCCCACTGACCTTCAAAGCCAAATGTTCTGGGGACTTATCTTCCCCAAGCAGGATCTTTGGGCTGGGGAGCCTAATATAGGGCTCAGAACTCTCACTTCTATGGAGAAATCTCTGTAATATAATTATTCTTCAATTTATGGATATGGGATTTGATTATATCTCAAGTCCACCCCTACCTGTCTCATTGTGGCTCCTACTTTATATGTTTAGTTGTAGAAAATCTTTTCTGGTAGATTTTGGTCTTGCTCATCAATGGTCATTCTGCAGAGTGTTGAGATATTCATGTGCTTGTGAGAGGAGTTGAGCTCAGGGTTTTTCTACTCTGCCATCTTTGCCATTCTCTGTAATGTGATAATTTGAGGCTGTGTGAATACCTCTTCCTCAACAAATTTCCATTCAGTGGGTTGAGCATTCATTAAGGAGGACTTTCCAGAATCCGTTATCAAATTAGTAGCTGTAAAACGGTGATTTTATACTTTATCATTTATTGTATATTTATTAGTTTACATTCTTCTGTAAATCACTTCTTCATCTTACTAAGACTCATGAATTCTTTTATGCAATATGTCATAATCTATTATTAATCTTTTTTTTAAATATTCAAATTGTCGAGTAGGAGCTCTTACAACAGAATTCCTTTGTCCTTTTGTCATCTCTTCATCAGTGTTTTGACACTTCCTTAGTTTCTTTACAATTTATTTCAGGCTTACTTTTAACATTTCCTAGCTCGTGTCTGGTATTAATTCCAAGGGGTCCTGGTTCCTTTTAGTGAGGAATTATATTTAGAATCATATATATATATATATATATATATATATATATATATATATATATTTCACATCTTTCTTGCAGAAGAGATAAAATAAAGTTTGATCCTTTTTACCTTAAATACTTTGCTTAAAAATATATTCCAGCAATTGCTTTGTTTCTATTCTTAGAGATCATTCTTATTTTTATATACAGCTGAACTGCATTCCATGAATCATAGTTTTTTCTCCTGTGTTTGGGCTTTTAGGTTATTTCCAATATTTTTCTATCGCAAATAAACTAAAATCAGTTAATGTGTACTGCTAAGTCACTTCAGTAGTGTCTGACTCTGTGCGACCCCATACACGGCACCCCACCAGGCTCCCCCATCCCTGGAATTCTCCAGGCAAGAACACTGGAGTGGGTTGCCATTTCCTTCTCCAATGCATGAAAGTGAAATGCGTTAAGTAAAGTTGCTCAGTCATGTCCAACTCTTAGCAACCCGATGGACTGTAGCCTACCAGGCTCCTCTGTCCATGGGATTTTCCAGGAAAGAGTACTGGAGTAGGGTGCCATTGCCTTCTCCAAGTAAATGTGTACATAAGTATTTTTAGATTATAGAAGTTGCAAATCATCAGTTCAGTTCAGTCACTCAGTCGTGTCCGACTCTTTGTGACCCCATGAATTGCAGCACACCAGGCCTCCCTGTCCATCACCAACTCCCAGAGTTCACTCAAACTCGGGTCCATCGAGTCAGTGATGCCATCCAGCCATCTCATCCTCTGTCATCCCCTTCTCCTCCTGCCCCCAATCCCTCTCAGAATCAGGGTCTTTTCAAATGAGTCAACTCTTCACATGAGGTGGCCAAAGTACTGGAGTTTCAGCCTTAGCATCATTCCTTCCAAAGAACACCCAGGGCTGATCTCCTTCAGAATGGACTGGTTGGAACTCCTTGCAGTCCAAGGGACTCTCAAGAGTCTTCTCCAGCACCACAGTTCAAAAGCATCAATTCTTCAGTGCTCAGCTTTCTTCACAGTCCAACTCTCACGTCCATACATGAAAAACCATACGGAAAAACCATAGCCTTGACTAGACAGACCTTTGTTGGCAAAGTAATGTCTCTGCTTTTCAATATGCTATCTAGGTTGATCATAACTTTTCTTCCAAGGAGTAAGGGTCTTTTAATTTCATGGCTGCAGTCACCATCTGCAGTGATTTTGGAGCCCAAAAAAATAAAGTCTGACACTGTTTCTACTGTTTCCCCATCTATTTCCCATGAAGTGATGGGACCAGATGCCATGATCTTCATTTTCTGAATGTTGAGCTTTAAGCCAACTTTTTCACTCTCCACTTTCACTTTCATCAAGAAGCTTTTAGTTCCTCTTCACTTTCTGCCATAAGGGTGGTGTCATCTGCATATCTGAGGTTATTGATATTTCTCCCGGCAATCTTGTTTCCAGCTTGTGCTTCTTCCAGCCCAGCGTTTCTCATGATGTACTCTTCATAGAAGTTAAATAACCAGGGTGACAGTATACAGCCTTGACATACTCCTTTTCCTATTTGGAACCAGTCTGTTGTTCCACGTCCAGTTCTGTTGCTTCCTGACCTGCATATAGGTTCGCAAGAGGCAGGTCAAGTTGTCTGGTATTCCCGTTTCTTTCAGAATTTTCCACAGTTTATTGTGATCCACACAGTCAAAGGCTTTGGCATAGTCAATAAAGCAGAGTAGATATTTTTCTGGAATTCTCTTGCTTTTTCCATCATCCAGCAGATGTTGGCAATTTGATCTCTGGTTCCTCTGCCTTTTCTAAATCCAGCTTGAACATCTGGAAGTTCACGGTTCATGTATTGCTTAACCCTGGCTTGGAGTATTTTGAGCATTACTTTACTAGCATGTGAGATGAGTGCAGTTGTGTGGTAGTTTGAGACTTCTTTGGCATTGCCTTTCTTTGGAATTGGAATGAAAATGACCTTTTCCAGTCCTGTGGCCACTGCCGAGTTTTCCAAATTTGCTGGCATATTGAGTGCAGCACTTTCACAGCATCATCTTTCAGGACTTGAAATAGTTCAACTGGAATGCCATCACCTCCTCTAGCTTTGTTTGTAGTAATGCTTTCTAAGACCCACTTGACTTCACATTCCAGGAGTCTGGCTCTAGGTGAGTGATGACACCATCGTGATTATCTTGGTCATGACGATCTTTTTTGTACAGTTCTTCTGTGTATTCCTGCCACCTCTTCTTAATATCTTCTGCTTCTGTTAGGTCCCTACCGTTTCTGTCCTTTATCGAGCCCATCTTTGCATGAAATGTTCCCTTGGTATCCCTAATTTTCTTGAAGAGCTCTCTAGTCTTTCCCATTATGTTGTTTTCCTCTATTTCTTTGCATTGATCGCTGAGGAAGGCTTTCTTATCTCTTCTTGCTAGTCTTTGGAACTCTGCATTCAGATGCTTATATCTTTCCTCTTCCTCTTTGCTTTTCACTTCTCTTCTTTTCACAGCTATTTGTAAGGCCTCCTCAGACAGCCACTTTGCTTTTTTGCATTTCTTTTTCTTGAGGATGGTCTTGATCCCTGTCTCCTATACAATGTCATGAACCTCCGTCCATAGTTCATCAGGCACTTTCTCTATCAGATCTAGTCCCTTAAATCTATTTCTCACTTCCACTGTATAATCACAAGGAATTTGATTTAGGTCATACCTGAATGGTCTAGTGGTTTTCCCTACTTTCTTCAGTTTAAGTCTGAGTTGGTGATAAGGAGTTCATGATCTGAGCCAGTCAGCTCCTGGTCTTGTTTTTGCTGACTGTATAGAGCTTCTCCACCTTTGGCTGCAAAGAATATAATCAATCTTATTTCAGTGTTGACCATCTGGTGATGTCCATGTGTAGAGTCTTCTCTTGTGTTGTTGGAAGAGGGTGTTTGCTATGACCATTGTGTTCTCTTGGCAAAACTCTATTAGCCTTTGCCCTGCTTCATTCTGTACTCCAAGGCCAAATTTGCTTGTTATTCCAGGTGTTTCTTGACTTCCTACTTTTGCATTCCAGTCCCCTGTAATGAAAAGGACATCTTTCTGGGGGGTTAGTTCTAAAAGGTCTTATAGGTCTTCATAGAACCATTCAACTTCAGCTTCTTCAGCATTACTGTTTGGGGCCTAGACTTGGATTACTGTGATATTGAATGGTTTGCCTTGCATATCATGATAGGGTCATAATTGTGGGATTTCTGGGTGAACAAATACATGTTTATCTAGTTTGCTAGATATTTCCAAGTTCACCTTCATAGGATTGCACAATTTGTACTCCAGCAAGTACATATAAGCAAGTGCTGTTTCTTTGCAACCTAATCAGCAAAATGTGTAATCAAGCTTTTAAATTTTTGCTAACTTGATAAGTGAGAAATGGTATTGGTGTGGTTTAAATATGCATTTCTTTTACAGTGGGTCAAGTGCAGCAGTTTTTCATATATCTGAGCTATCTGTATGAAGTATAAATTATACCATACTAGAGATCTTTATGGGACTTTCAAAGTGGTGCAGTGGTAAAGAATATGCCTGCCCATGCAAGGGGCAAAGGTTTGATCTCTGGGTTGGGAAGATCCCTTGGAGAAGGAAACGGCAACCCACTCCAGTATTCTTGCCTGGAAAAGGAGGCAAGGCGAGCAGCAGTCCATGAGGTCACAAAGAGTCAGACATGACTAAGTACAGTGTACTTGCCTATCACCAGCATTTACTTCTAATTAAACTTAAAAGCTTTTGCACAGCAAAGAAAACTATAAACATGGTGAAAAGACAACCCTCAGAATGGGAGAAAATAATAGCAAGTGAAACAACCGACAAATGTTTAATTTCCAAAATATACAAGTAGCTCATGTAACTCAATACCAGAAAAACAAACAACCCAATCAAAAAGTGGGTGGAAGACCTAAACAGACATTTCTCCAAAGAAGACATACAGATGACTAATAAAAACAAGAAAAGATGCTCAACATTGCTCATTAGAAAAATGCAAATCAAAACTACCCTATCTTACTCAAACTCTGCCAGAAAATAGCAGAGGAAGGTAAACTGCCAAACTCATTCTATGAGGCCACCATCACCCTAATACCAAAAGACAAAGATGCCACAAAAAAGAGAAAACTACAGGCCAATATCACTGATGAACATAGATGCAAAAATCCTCAACAAAATTCTAGCAAACAGAATCCAGCAACATATTAAAAGGATCATACAGCATGACCAAGTGGGCTTTATCCCAGGAATGCAACGATTCAATATTTCCAAATCAATCAATGTGATACACCACATTAACAAATTGAAACATAAAAACCATGTGACTATCTCAATAGATGCAGAGAAAGCCTTTGACAGAATTCAACATCCATTTATGATAAAAAAAACCCTCCAGAAAGCAGGCATAGAAGGAACATACCTCGACACAGTAAAAGCCATATATGATAAACCCACAGCAAACATTATCCTCAATGGTGAAAAATTGAAAGCATTTCCCCTAAAGTCAGGAACAAGACAAGGGTGCCCACTCTCACCACTACTGTTCAACATAGTTTTGGAAGTTTTGGCCATAGCAGTCAGAGCAGAAAACGAAATAAAAGGAATTCAGATTGGAAAAGAAGTAAAACTGTCACTGTTTGCAGATGACATGATCCTCTACATAGAAAACCCTAAAGACTCCCCCAGAAAATTGCTAGAGCTAATCAATGAATATACTAAAGTTGCAGGATATAAAATTAATACACAGAAATCCCTTGCATTCCTATACACTAACAATGAGAAAACAGAAAGAGAAATTAAGGAAACAATTCCATTCACCATTGCAATGAAAAGAATAAAATATTTTAAGTAGGTAGGAATAAATCTACCTAAAGAAACAAAAGACCTGTATATAGAAAACTATGAAACACTGATGAAAGAAATCAAAGAGGACACTAATAGATGGAGAAATATACCGTGTTTGTGGATTGGAAGAATCAATACAGTGAAAATGAGTATACTACCCAGAGCAATCTATAGATTCAGTGCAATCCCTATCAAGCTACTAACAATATTTTTTGGAGAACTAGAACAAATAATTTCACAATTTGTATGGAAATACAAAAAACCTCGAATAGCCAAAGCAATCTTGAGAAAGAAGAATGGACCTGGAAGAATCAACCTGCCTGGCTTCAGACTATACTACAAAGCCATAGTCATCAAGACAGCATGGTACTGGCACAAAGACAGAAATATAGATCCCTGGAACAAAATAGAAAGCCCAGAGATAAATCCACACACCTATGGACACCTTATCTTTGACAAAGGAGGCAAGAATATACAATGAAGAAAAGACGATCTCTTTAACAAGTGGTGCTAGGAAAACTGGTCAACCACTTGTAAAGGAATGAAACTAGAACACTTTCTAACACCATATACAAAAATAAACTCAAAATGGATTAAAGATCTAACTGTAAGACCAGAAACTTTGAAACTCCTAGAGGAGAACATAGGCAAAACACTCTCTGACATAAATCACAGCAGGATCCTCTATGACCCACGTCCCAGAGTAATGGAAATAAAAGCAAAAATAAACAAATGGGACCTAATTAAACTTAAAAGCTTTTGCACAATAAAGGAAACTATAAACAAGGTGAAAAGACAGCCTTCAGAATGAGAGAAAATAATAGCAAATGAAGCAGCTGACAAAGAATTGATCTCAAAAATATACAAGAAGCTCATGCAGCTCAATTCCAGAAAAATAAATGACCCAAGCAAAAAATGGAACAAAGAACTGAACAGACATTTCTCCAAAGAAGACATACAGATGGCTAACAAACACATGAAAAGATGCTCAGTGTCACTCATTATCAGAGAAATCAAAACCACAATGAGGGACCATCTCACGCTGGTCAGAATGGCTGCTATCAAAAAGTCTACAAACAATAAATGCTGGAGAGGGTGCAGAGAAAGGGGAATCCTCTTACATAGTTGGTGAGAATGCAAACTAGTACAGCCACTATGGAGAACAGTGTGGAGATTCCTTAAAAAACTGGAAATAGAACTACCATATGACCCAGCAATCCCACTGCTGGGCATACACACCGAAGAAACAAGAATTGAAAGAGACACATGTACCCCAATGTTCATTGCAGTACTATTTATAATAGCTAGGACATGGAAGCAACCTAGATGTCCATTGGCAGATGAATGGATAAGAAAGCTACAGTGCATATACACTACTCAGCTATTAAAAAGAATGCATTTGAATCAGTTCTAATGAGGTGGATAAAACTGGAGTCTATTATACAGAGTGAAGTAAGCCAGAAAGAAAAACACCAATACAGTAAATTAACGCATATATTTGAAATTTAGAAAGATGGTAATGATGACCCTATACATGAGACAGCAAAAGAGACATAGATATAAAGAACAGACTTTTGGACTCTGTGGGAGAAGGCGAGGGTGGGATGATTTGAGAGAATAGCATTGAAACATGTATATTATCATATGTGAAATAGATCACCCATCCAGGTTCGATGCATGAGACAAGGTGCTCGGGGCTGGTGCACTGGGATGACTCTGAGGGATGGGATGGGGAGGGAGGTGGGAGTGGGGTTCAGGATGGGGACACATGTACACCCATGGCTGATTCATGTCAATGTATGACAAAAACCACGATAATATTATAAAGTAATTAGCCTCCAATTAAAGTAAATAAATTAACTTAAAAAAAAGACTACAATGAGATATCACCCCACACCGGTCACAATGTTCATCATCAAAATATCTGTAAGCGATAAATGCTGGAGAGGGTGTGGAGGAAAGAGAACCTTTTTGCACTATTAGTGGACATGTAAATTGATATACTGTTTTAATTACAGATAATTTCTAGCTTGCTTTACTATCTTACAAAGTTAGTCCTAGAGTTTGCCTACCTTTTCTCATATATTTTTTACACATGAAATCACAATGAATCTGTTCAGATCTAGAAAAAATAGTATTTTTATTTAGATCACAGAAAATTCATATATAAATTCAGGAATAATTGCTCTTTTTATGATGTTGAATCTTTCTGTCCAAGAAAAAGGAATGCATTTATTATATCTCTCAGAAGTGTTTCCTGGTTTCCTCATTAACTGTTATACATTTCTTAAGTGTATTTGTAAAGATTTTCAGTTGGTGTTGTAAATGGGATTTTTTTTCTTCTTTGTAACTTCTAATTGATCGTTGTTCCATAAGTGAAGGCTTTTAGTTTTTGTATATTAAATTTATACACTTCTAACTTAGTTAATTTACTGAGTAATGTTTACCTTTGATTTGTTGAGTTCTCCTGTTAGAACGTCATATCATCTTCAAAGAGATCTATTTCATTCTTCATTTCCAATTCTTTTTCCTCTGTTTTTTTCTTATTTGATTTCATTGATCAGTGCCCCAAGTACAGTGTTTAATAGAGATGGAGATGGGGACTATGCTTACTTTGTTCCTTACTTTAGTAAGAATGACTGTTGTTTCCCACTAAGTGAGGTACCAACATTAAATAAAAATCTGGCTTCGTATAAAATCTCCATTTCCACCTCCACCTTTATTCCTATACCTATCTCTACCCCTGTCAGTATTGTCCTCATTGTCTTCCTTCTAAATGGATAGATAATATCCAGAGTGGGATTGTAAAAGCATGCTCTATACAAAGTGTAGAACCTATGCAGTACTAAAATTATTAATAACTAAAACAGTGTAGACAATAGCAAAATATAGGTTCTGTTTTTGGAATGATCTGAGACTGTCAACATAATCTTCAAAATGTCCTTTCTCTCCCTTATAAAGGTGTCTTCTGATTTGGATTTAGCATACAGACTTTTAAGCAGTGTATATGTAACATTACTTGAACAGAAAATCATTTCAGCCAAAGCAGACCCATCGTGTGCCCCTTTAAATAGCTTGTGTAACTTTTTCCAATAAATCATGCCCTACAAATCCATATCTGAATCGACATAAAATAAACAGTTATTCTACTGAAAGATCTATTCTTATAAAAGTATTTTATAGATAAAGACTCTTTATGGTCTTTCTGCTAGGAAGTACCACAGTTGTGTTTGTAGCAGATCAGCTTGTTGGCTGATCATTGGCTGAGATTGACTGGGTCACTTTTTTTTTCCTTTCTCAAAAATCTCCAGTAAAAAAAGAAGAATATGGTACAAACTTGTTGCATTTTTTTTTTTAAACAGGACAAAGAAGTACCCTGTTGTTGAATGCTTCCATAAGGAATAGATGTTGAATTTTTTCAAAGACCTTTAAGCATCTTTTCAGATAATTATCTCATTTTTCTCCTTAAGTTTCTTAATTTAATGTATTGGTAGACTTCTACTGTTGAACTGTAGTCATTATAATTAGTTCATTGTGTGTTAATGGTGTTTGTGTGAGTGTGAGAGAGGAGATCTTACTCAAGTTTAGGTATTAGTGTTATATTAATATTAGCTTCATGGAAGGAATTTGGGAGTTATTTTTCATTTTTCTATCCTGTGGAACAATGTTTAAAATGTATTTTTTAGTTGTTCAGTTGCATAGTCATGTCTGACTCTTTTGTGACTCCATGGACTGCAACACGCCAGGCCCCCCTGTCCCTCACCATCTCCTGAAGTTTGCCCAAGTTCATATCTATTGCATTGGTGAGTCCATCCAGCCATCTAATCCTTTACCACCCTCTTCTTCTGCCCTCAGTCTTTCCTAGCATCAGAAACCTTTCCAGTGAGTTGGCTGTTTGCATCAGGTGACCAAAATACTGGAGCTTCAGCATCAGTCCTTCCAGTGAGTACTCAGGTTCCTTAAGATTGACTGGTTTGATCTCCGTGCCTTCCAAGGGATTCTCAGGAGTCTTCTCCAGCACCACAATTCAAAGGCATCAATTCTTTGGCACTCTGCCTTCTTTATGGTCCAGCTCTCACAACCATACATGACCGCTGGGAGACCATAGCCTTGACTATACATACCTTTGCTGGCAGAGTAATGTCTCTGCTTTTCAACACATTGTCTAGGTTTATCATATCTTTCCTGCCAAGAAGCAATCATCTTCTGATTTCATGGCTATAGTCACCATATACCATGATTTTAGAGCTTCTAAGAAGGGGAAATCTGTCACTGCTTCCACATTTTCCCCTTCTATTTGCCATGAAGTAATGGGGCCAGATACCATGGTCTTAGCTTTTTAAATGTTTAGTTTTAAGCCAGCTCTTTCACTCTCCTCCTTCAACATCATCAAGAAAGTTCCTCTTCACTTTCTGCCATTAGAGTGGTATTATTTGCATATCTGAGGTTGTTGATGTTTCTCCCACCTATCTTGATTCCAGCTTGTAACTCATCCAGCCCAGCATTTCCCATGATGTGCTCTGGGTATAATTAAATAAAGGGTGCAGCAGACAGCCCTGTTGTACTCCTTTCTCAATCCTGAACCAACCAGTTGTTTCACATAGGGCTCTAACTATTGCTTCTTGACCTGCATACAGGTTTCTCAGGAGACAGGTAAGATGATCTGGTATTCCCATCTCTTTAAGAGCTTTCCACAGTTTGTTATGATCCACACATTCAAAGGCTTTACCATAGCCTATGAAACAGAGGTAGGTGTTTTTCTGGAATTCCCTTGCTTTCTCTATGATCCAGTGAATGTTGGGAATTCACTCTGGTTCCTCTGCCTTTTCTAAACCCAGCTTGGACATCTGGAAGTTTCTTGGTTCATGTAATGCTGAAGCCTAGCATGCCAGATTTTAAGCCTGACCTTACTAGCATGGGAGATGAGTGCAACTGTCTGATGGTTAGAATATTTTTTAGTACTACCCTTCTTGGGAATTAGGATGAGGATTGACTTTTTCCAGTCCTGTGGCCACTGCTGGGTCTTCCAGATTTGCTGACATGTTGAGTGAACACTTTGATAGCTTCATATTTTTTAAAACTAGGTTATATTTCCCTGTGAAATCATCTGGGCCTTGTGCTTATTTGGTAGGGTAGAAATTTGATAACTTTATTTCTTCTGTGGAAAATGATTTGCTCAAGCTGTCTTTATTGGACTCAATTTTAGTAAATTGTACTTTCTTAGATAGTCATGGGTTGTTTTACATTGATATTAATTTTTTGCATAAGCTATATAGTCTATTTTGATTGCTTTATAGCATAGAAATTTCAGATTTTATTACCCCTTTTAAGAATTATTTCACACAGTGCTTACATCAATAAACATCGAAGAATTTTCTGATTTTGTTATTAATTTTCTGTTTTCACTGCATTGTCACCAAAGAATTTTTTTTCTATTTTTTTCAATTTTATTTTATTATTTTTTTAAATATAAATTTATTTTAATTGGAGGCTAATTACTTTACAATATTGTATTGGTTTTGCCATACATCAACATGAATCCGCCACAAGTATACATGTGTTCCCCATCCTGAACCCCCCTCCCCCCTCCCTCCCCGTACCATCCCTCTGGGTCATCTCAGTGCACCAGCCCCAAGCATCCTGTATCCTGCATCGAACCTGGACTGGTGATTTGTTTCATATATGATATTATACATGTTTCAGTGCCATTCTCCCAAATCATCCCACCCTCTCCCTCTCCCACAGAGTCCAAAAGACTGTTCTATCCATCTGTGTCTCTTTTGCTGTCTCGCATACAGGGTTATCGTTACTATCTTTCTAAATTCTGTATATATGCGTTAGTATACTGTATTGGTGTTTTTTTTTTCTGGCTTACTTCACTCTGTATAATAGGCTCCAGTTTCATCCACCTCATTAGAACTGATTCAAATGTATTCTTTTTAACGGCTGAGTAATACTCCATTGTGTATATGTACCACAGCTTTCTTATCCATTCATCTGCCAATGGACATCTAGGTTGCTTCCTTGTCCTGGCTATTATAAACAGTGCTGCGATGAACATTGGGGTACAAGTGTCTCTTTCAATTCTGGTTTCCTCAGTGTGTATGCCCAGCAGTGGGATTGCTGGGTCACAAGGCAGTTCTATTTGAAATTTTTTAAGGAACCTCCACACTGTTCTCCATAGTGGCTGTACTAGTTTGCATTCCCACCAACAGTGTAAGAGGGTTCCCTTTTCTCCACACCCTCTTCAGAATGGGAGAAAAATAGCAAATGAAGCAACTGACAAACAACTAATCTCAAAAATATACAAGCAACTCCTGCAGCTCAATTCCAGAAAAATAAACAACCCAATCAAAAAAATGGGCCAAAGAACTAAACAGACATTTCTCCAAAGAAGACATACAGATGGCTAACAAACACTTGAAAAGATGCTCAACATCACTCATTATCAGAGAAATGCAAATCAAAACCACAATGAGGTACCATTTTTTTCTATTTTTATGTTATGGAACTTACTGAGATTTCTTTATGACTTGATATTTAGTAAATTGCTGTGCATATTTCATTTGTGTTGAAGAAAAGATATTCTCTATTTGGACTAGAAAGTGAAAGTGAAGTCGCTCAGTCGTGTCCAACTCTTTGCCACCCGTAGACCGTAGCCCACCAAGCTCCTCCATCCATGGGATTCTCCAGGCAAGAATACTGGAATGGGTTGCCATTTCCTTCTCCAGGGGATCTTCCCAACCCAGAGATCAAACCCAGGTCTCCCACATTGCAGGCAGACGCTTTAACCTCTGCACCACCAGGGAAGCCCTTAAGTACAAGAATATAGTCTCTCAGAAAACCTCCTATAGAGACACAGAACTTCAGATCCAAGTACTAACATCAAAGATTTCAAGGGAGGAAAGGAAGCCAGGTTGAAAGAAGAAGGGGGAGGAGGCGGGAGACTTGGGGGATGAAAGAGGCGGCCTTACAGACATCTCCTGCCACCTACAGATACCCAGGCATTATGGGACTTTTCCCTGGGCCTCCAGAGAAGGGAGGACTGGAACTCGGCCCTACCAGAATTCAAGTTCTCTGCCAAGAGGAGGTGATCAGTCTCCAATCCTCAGCTCAGGCTGAGGGCCCTTCGACCAGATTCCTGGACCGGGGAACTAGAAAAACAGGGAAGAATAGGAAGGGTTAAAGAGAGGAAAGAGACAGGGAAGGGGAGAGAGATCAATAAAGTCTCTTGTTCCTTACAGATCAGAGCATTCTGGCCAGTTGTCCACGTCAGGAGGAGACCAGGGACAAAAGGGTCCCAGTTGCGGCTACTGGGTCTGGTCCATTGGCAGGCAAGCTGGCCCCTGAGTACCCCAAGTGGTCAGGATGTCAGTCTCAGCGACGAAGAGTCCCCGCCAGAGTCGCCATTTGTTGCAGGAAAGGGGACCCAGTCCAGGGCCCGAAACTGGGTTCTTGTCTAACACTCAGAAATTAATTTTCCGAGGAGACACATATGCTGACAAAGCAAGAGATTTTATTGGGAAAGGGCACCTGGGTGGAGAGCAGTAGGGTAAGGGAACCCAGGAGAACTGCTCTGCCGCGTGGCTCGCAATGTCGGGTTTTATGGTGATGTGATTCGTTTCCGGGTGGTCTTTGGCCAATCATTCTAATTCAGAGTCTTTCCTGGTGGCGCATGCATTGCTCAGCCAAGATGGATGCTAGTGAGAGGGATTCATTTGTGTTGAAGAAGAGATATTCTCTATTTGGACTTACATAGTATCTGTTCTAATATGTTGACAGTGTTGCATAGGTCTTATGTATCCTTACCTACTTACTATCTACTTGATTTTAGACTGAGAGTTTAGACAGGAGAGTTACGACACTCCCCTTTTTAGTGGTTTCTCTCTGTTTACCCTTTACTTCCTTTCAATTTTTGCTTTATGAAAATGATTTCTGTGTACATAGATTTCATGATTATTGTATCTTCTTTATGAATTTTGGCTTTTAGTTTGTCCAGAAAAAGTTCAGAGAGCTTTGCTTGATGTGAATTTTTTATTGAGCAAGGAACAAACTGTTCACAAAGAGGAAGACTTTAGATGGGAAAGTGGTATGAACTTCAGAGGCTTGTTATTACAGGATGGCTTATAAAATGAAAATGAATAACGTATTTAACTTCACAGTGATTGCTTTTCAGAATGATGTTTCCAGACAGCAAAGAATTGGTTAAAAGTTATTTTCTTCTATCACTTTAGGATGATGACTTATGTTTCCTTTGTGATTGTCAGAGGTATTTATAAGAAATAATCTAAGTTCCACTTTCATTCATTTACAGTAACCTATGTAAGTTTCACATGCATTAATTAGATTAAGTTTTGCATATGTGGCTAAACTAGTTTTGTCTGCTTGTGGGTCTTCAAGCCTGATTTCCACTTTATTTTAACAAGTGTTACATGTTGAATTTTTTTAATTTCCAATGCCTTTTGGTCTGAATTTTAGTCTATTTGACTAAAATAGACTATTTGACTAGTCATTTCCTGATGGAAACAACTCCTATTTTCAATTGTTTTCATTTATCTTTCATACCTTTGTTCATCACTTTATTTTTAAGCATTCTGAATTACTTTATTAAGGGTAGTATCTCTTACATACAATGTGAAGTTGGGTTTTGCTTTGCAAAAATTCCATGTTTTATTAAACAGATATCTAGGCAGTTGTCATTTTGTCTTACGTCAATGAGGTGTAGGGAATTGCAGGAATCCTGATAATTGCAGGGTTATCAATTACTTGCAGTAAGAAGAATGCATTATCTTACCATGTTGCACTGTTTCTTTCCCTTAATATATGTTATGTACTTGGTTTTAATTGAGTCAATTTAAAGGCAGAGTGAATTTTTTTAAGTTTTCATTTTGCAGGAAAATAAGCACCCAAAAAAAAGAATGAAAAATGGATTTGGAACATATTGCTCTTTTATATGAATATAAGGAGCTTAGAATAAGGGTGAATCTCAAGGGATATAAAGGGCTTGAACGTTGGGAGATCAATATCTACTTCTGTACTCTCTATTTACTATCAATAATCTTTGGATAATCACTTTAACTCTCTAAACTTCAGTTTCATTATAGAGAAACTGAGGATAAATTTTGTCCTGCTACCTTCCTTTCAAAAAGTGTGTATCCAACAAAATGTCCATGCTCGTTATCCATTTTTCTTTTCTTTTCTTTTTTTTTTTAAGGTGTCATTCGGTTACCCAAACTCAGGTCTGGCTGCTTGCAGCCCAAAAATCAATACCTGAGAGGTAGTTGTTGATGGAGAGAAAAGTTCACATTTCATCAGAATGCCAGCAATCTGGGGAGAAAGGTAGACTCATGCCCCTCAAGAAAACAACTGCAAAGATTCTGCTCAGCCATGAAAGTTTTAAAGGGAAAGGGGAAAGTAATCTCAGCCAATCGTCAAGACAGAGGATCAGACTGGGAGCCATCTCCCACTGCATGGAGGTTTGTGAGCTCCTCACCATCTTTATTTAGATGCTGTCCCTGGTGGCTTAGAGGATAAAGCGTCTGCCCACAATGCGGGAGACCCGGGTTCGATCCCTGGGTAGGGAAGATCCCCTGGAGAAGGAAATGGCAACCCACTCCAGTACTCTTGCCTGGAAAATCCCATGGACGGAGGAGCCTGGTAGGCTATAGTCCATTGGGTTGCAGAGTTGGACACGACCGAGCGATATCACTTCACTTCTTCACTTCTTATTCACACAGTTTGTTCATGAGATTACTGAAGGGGAAGTCTGGGAAGAAAATTGATCATCTGTTAATTACTTATTCCTCATTTCTACTTCTTTGATCTCAGGGAAAAGTCAACAAGTTAGGCGAGGTATTCTGTGATCAAAAGATTTGAAAACTATGTTTGGGCCAGACATGAGTGGAGTGTGAGAGTGTCTGGTTTAAGGTTAGTTATAATATAGCTTTGCTAAGGTGACGGGAGAAAACCGGTTTTCTGCTGAGGGTGGTTTCCTGCAAACAGCTGCTTACAAATTCCTCTCATCAGATATCATTCCTGTGGAATGGAGGAATTTCTGTGGGATGAGGATGAAGGTATATCTTATGTAGCTGTTAACTGCTTCAAGCTGAGAACGGACATTGAGGTCTTAGAGCAAAAGATACCGACATGGGTTTGAGGCATCTCTTTGCTGACGGTTTTAATTGCCCACTTAATATACAGGCAGAAAAAAACCTATAATATTTTGATGCCCACAAAGGTATAGATTGTCATGAGTTACAGTTTTAATCCCATTCTCTTAACACCAGTTCTTAGAATTGTGCTAGGCACAGATGCAGTACTATTCAAGATGGAGCAGTTTATGTCATGGCTATCGTCTGGTCAACTTGCAGTTAGCTTTTTCCCTCTGGTGGCAGTTATATGTGTGCTCAGTCACTTCAGTTGTGTCCAGCTCTCTGCTACACACTGGATGGTAGCCTGCCAGGCTCCTCTGTCCGTGGGAATCTCCAAGCAAGAATACTGGAGTGGGTTGCTTTGCTCTCCTCTATAGGATCTTCCCAACCCAGGGATCAAATCCACAGCACCTGCATTGCAGGCAGATTCTTTACTGCTGAGCCACCAGGGAAGCCAAGTGGCAGTTCTAGTATCTATAAAATAACTCAGGAATACGCATCAAACACTGAATCTGTGATTCTGTTGTCCTAACCATTAACTGCAGTCCACAACTAAGCAACTTCACGTTCACTTTTCACTTTCATGCGTTGGAGAAGGAAGTGGCAACCTGCTCCAGTATTCTTGCCTGGAGAATCCCAGGGATGGGGGAGCCTGGTGGGCTGCCATCTATGAGGTCGTGCAGAGTTGGACACAACTGAAGCGACTTAGCAGCAGCAGCAACCATTAACTGCTTGAGCCTGCTCTTTTGTAACTCGGGGAGGCCTCGTAGATTTCAGCTTTTCTACAAACAACAGGCCAGGGAACATAGAGGCATAGAGGGCCTTTGTAACTAGTCAGGGTAGGGTGGTGGGGAGCCGGTATGTTGGGAGTTACAGGGTTCCACTTGGTTCCAATTCCCCAGCAAAGATTTGGTCATGCTACTTATCAATCTCCTATAATGACTTTCCTTTGTCCTTATGTGTTTAAAAAATTAAAATATTTTTATGAAGTAGTAAATCTAAACACCTTATCCTTGTTAATATTCTGCCCTGCACTTTTTCTGAGCTCTAGTCCTCTGGAGGTAAATACTCAGAATTTTCTGTTTTTAGTTTGGGAGAGGCAGAAGGGGTGCTCATTTACCTTCATTCCTCTAAGTAATATAAACATACTACCATACCTTGGCTTATCAGTTGGAGATAGTTGCTTCCTATTGCTTCTCTACTATGGAAAATGAGGTTTAATTCAAATGGAATAACATTTTTCCTTCCCTTCCCAATATTTAATAGTTATAATATTGTTTTTATTTTTATTTTTCCTACTTCTAACTTTAAATAATGTGCTTATATCTCTCCTTATTGCTCCATCACCTTATAGGCACAGGCAAACTTTTTCCTTGCTCCCTACCATTTACTGTCAGCATCCCTTCTGAATTATGTCTTCAACTCTTTCAGCTCTACCAGCCATAAATATTGTTATGGTTGATACAATCCACATTCTCCTCTGTTATCATAAATAATTATTTATGGAAGAGTCTTAAGAAGAGATTGTTTTTAAAGGATGAGCTCAGATGAACAGTACTTATATTATTGCCTTATTTTTATATTAGTAATATGTTCCAGTTACATTCCCTTTGCTGGGTTCTAATACTTGTGCATCTCAAAGGAGCATGTTCCTAGGATCAAGGTTAAATACTCTTTTCTTTTAAAATCTTCTTTCTTAGCTTGCTTCATTTTTGGACTATGAGTTTCTTACATTTCTGTTTTCTTGTTGAGGGAAGTAATTTTATTGTATCCCAAATATCTTCCAGTAGTTTTTCAGGAGTTACCAACTGTGTGACTCCATTTCATCTTTCTTCTTAGAGATATTCTTTTAGGAACTTCACTTTCTCTTCAAAACTGGATCCATTCAAAGCTGGTGTTCACCAGTACAACTGTACCCATTTTAAAATAATAAAATACTTGTGTATCAGAAGCAAAATATTTTAACAGTATCCATAAAAAATGGTAAAATTAGTTAGTAACATAAGTTTACATACAAATGCATTAATTCAAGCATTGTCACAAATGTTGTGATAACCACTGTAAATGGACCTGCCTTCTGTCAGAGCAACATCTAAGAAGCTGCCTGTCGCTCAGACCCAGGTTGGAGGTATAGCATTCTTTACAACACGCTGCAGTTTAAGCTTATTGTTCATTTTTATATTCTAAATAATCTTATACTCTGTGTGTTAATACTGTAATCCTGGCACAAAATTGTTAGCGAATTGTTTTGATATTTGTCAAATCATTAGAAAAGTACTGTATTTTCCCTTTTTTTTTTTTTTCTTTTTTTTGCCTCCTGGATTAGTGCCACCGTTTCACTTAATCTTCAGATTTTCCTTTTATTTTCCAAGAGTACACCTGAGGTCTTCTCTTCATTAAGAAAATGAATAGATGATAAAATCTGAATCTTTGCTCTTTTGAAAATGTTTATCAAATATTCAAACAACTGATAGGTGGGCTGAACATAGAATCATAGGTAAAATATCTTTTTTTTTTCACACTCTAAAGGTATCACTTCATCATTTTTTAGCATCCATTGTTGGTGATTCTCTTAGCGGATCCAGATTGTTTACCTACTATATTTTAGGTGCTGATGCTAATCTGATCCTGATGGTTTTGATGGCATTGCTCAATGGGCCCTTTCAGTATAAATATTATGACTGAGATATTTTCTTGTATTCAGTTCAGTTCAGTCACTCAGTCATGTCTGACTCTTTGTGACCCCATAAATCACAGCACACCAGGCCTCCCTGTCCATCACCAACTCCCAGAGTTCACTCAGACTCACGTCCATCGAGTCCGTGATGCCATCCAGCCATCTCATCCTCTGTCATCCCCTTCTCCTCCTGCCCCCAATCCCTCCCAGCATCAGAGTCTTTTCCAATGAGTCAACTCTTCACATGACGTGGCCAAAGTACTGGAGCTTCAGCTTTAGCATCATTCCTTCCAAAAAAATCCCAGGGCTGATCTCCTTCAGAATGGACTGGTTGGATCTCCATGCAGTCCAAGGGACTCTCAAGAGTCTTCTCCAACTCCACAGTTCAAAAGCATCAATTCTTCAGCACTCAGCCTTCTTCACAGTCCAACTCTCACATCCATACATGAACACTGGAAAAACCATAGCCTTGACTAGATGGACCTTTGTTGGCAAAGTAATGTCTCTGCTCTTCAATCTGCTATCTAGGTTGGTCATAACTTTCCTTCCAAGGAGTACGTGTCTTTAAATTTCATGGCTGCAGTCACCATCTGCAGTGATTTTGGAGCCCCCCAAAAATAAAGTCTGACACTGTTTCCACTGTTTCCCCATCTATTTCCCATGAAGTGATGGGACCGGATGCCATGATCTTCGTTTTCTGAATGTTGAGCTTTAAGCCAACTTTTTCACTCTCTTCTTTCACTTTCATCAAGAGGCTTCTAGTTCCTCTTCACTTTCTGCCATAAGGGTGGTGTCATCTGCATATCTTGTATTACTTGTTTGATAAATTCCTCCCTCTTTTTTTCTCCCTTCTTTCTTTTAGACTTCCTAACAGCTGAATTATGAAGTGAGATCCTATCTCTCATGATGATGTATTTCTCAATATTTTCATTGTGTTTCAGTTTTTCCTTCACATGCTGAGAAATAGGTGCCATGAAATTATCCTGTTTTCTGTTAAATTTTTCATTTTGGAAATCATTACTTCTAGTTAATTATCCACTTTCTCATTGTCCCCTTTCCACAGCACAATGTAGAGATAAGCAGTAGTCCACTTACGTGCTACCTGAATTTGAAACCAGGCAACAAGTCAGCAGAATGAGAAGTATCCTAGTAAGAGTGTTTCACAGCTTCTTTTCTTAAGCACATTATCTACTTTTCCTTTTCATCTAACTCCTTCATTTACTCTGCTTTTTAATTTTTTTTCTTTCTTCATCTAAGATCTCTAGTTTCCTTTCATTCTCTATAGAATTCTCTTATCCATTTTTTTGTTTATTTCTTTAATGTTTGCACATAGTGGAATATCATGAAATCCAGAGTAGTGGCTATCTTAAAATGATTATGTATTCTGCATTTTATTTTTTTAGTATAACTTGACACAGCCTCTTCCTTTTTCTCCTTTCTCCTTTCAGTTTGAGTGTGAGTGAATCTTTGTGTGGAATTTTAGGCTTCCAGTGTCCCAGTGTTGTTTTGCAAAACACTTAGTAAATTTTCTGTAAAAGATGACTTAAGGACAGTTATAATATACATACTTTAGGTAACCTAAGGAAGCTTGGAAGCATTGAAAATGAGTACTGTTTGGGACTTCCCTGGAATCCAGTGGTTAAGACTCTGTGCTTCCAGTGCAGGGGGCACAGGTTTGGTCCCTTGTCGAGGAACTAAGATTCTGCATGCCACACAATGCGCAAAAAGAAAAAATGAGTACAACTGATTTTAGATTAATTGTGAATCAGGAAGGGCATTTTCTATTGAAACAATGCATTTAATTTTAGAAGTCTGAGACGTTTTTAACTCTATTATCATGGCTTTGGAAAATCTGAATAAAGACGTAGGAAGTGACTTTAATAAATTGAATTTAATTATACATATCACTTTTTTATTTTTCTGGAAAAGTCATAATTATCTATTGAATATTATCCTCAATTAAGAATAGTTTTTCCCATTTCTGTCTACATTAATTTACATCACTGTTTTGCAATAAAGTAAGATCAGAGAACCACTGAGGAGAATAATCTTTTCTAACATACGTTAGTTGAAAATTGCCTTAATTAAGTCCAAATTACATACCCAAACACAAAATGACAGGTATCATAGCAGGCCTAACTGAAGGCCAAATGCAGTCCACGCATCATAATTACTAAATGTTGGCGTTCAAATGTCTCCTTCCTTTCTTTCCCTCTAAAAGTCGTTGCTCCTTTGATGGTCCTTCTGCAAGAGGTGAAATAAATGCACCAAAAAACGATTCGATAAGAAACCAACCTTTTGACTCCACTGCTTCACAGAGTGTTAACAGGAAAATTCACAAGAAAGCAGTACCATTAATCGTTGCCTCAAATGCCTCAGGACCCCACCAGAGCCTGCCAAAGGTCATCGTAAAGAACATACATCACAGTGCCATCTGATATCTCTTTATAGCCTGTTAAATAGAAGTTACCTATTTCAGTTGAGCCACAAATTCAATTCCCTGCAGTAATTTGGGATAAATTTCTTTAGTGCTCCTTTGTATTTTCCCCAGTTTGTCATTTAAGACAGAGCAAAGAGGAATAGTTTGTGTAGCTGAATGCCTGGACAAATTTAAAATGAGGCAATGTATATGATTATTCCTCCTCCATTTGTGATATCATCTGGCCCACAAAAGATGGTAATTCTTTGCTACTGGGAGCCATGAATTCTGCCACCAGATGAAAACTGCACTAACCGTCTGATGGACCCATCACCCAAACCTCAAAAGAGATGGAAACACCTTTCACCCCCAAGGTCCTTGAAATGTGATAGAGATACTGGCTGAAGGCATAGGTTTCTTTGTACTGTTTCAAGAAGAAAGATATCGTTCTTCAGGACAAAGATGAGGGGAGTTTGTAGCACTGATCTCTTACATAGCAAGTGAAAAACTTATTTCCTAGGGTACAGGGAAAAGGGAGTAAGAGAAAACCTGGCAAGAATCAGTGTCTGTGTTCCATAACTCAAAGACCAAGATGCAGTATCTTTCACTAGAAGATAAATGATTAAACTGCTGCTGCTCCTTTCTCTTCTCTTCATCTGGGTTCAAATTAATTATGGTTTTAGTTCAGGTCTATGATGCAGTGAACCTAAAATTCTCTTATCTACAGAGTCAGGCATTCAGGTCTAGGCTCTGGTGAGAAGTGCTTATCATGCTATATATTTCTCTTTAAAAGCATCTGTGCCTGTGTGCCAAGTCATTTCGGTCATGTCCAACTCTTTGCAACCCTATGGACTGGAGCCCACCAAGGTCCTCTGTCAGTGGGATTCTCCAGGCACGAATACTGGAGTGGGTTGCCGGGCCCTCCTCTGGGGATCTTCCTAACCCAAGTATCGAACCCACATCTCTTAATGTCTCTTGGGTTCTTTAAATCATCTGTATTCATTTCAAATTTAGAGATTCCCACCCCCCCCACCAAGATTTTGCTGGTCATAATTCTCAGGTAAAACCCCAGTCAGTGCCTATTTGAGCATCAGATAATCATATGAAAACCTGGGCACAGGGATTTTCAAACTGATGATCTGGGTACGTTATCACTACAGACACACTGACCACATTGAATGTTTCTACCTCACCCACACTGACAAGTTTAGATGCCACAGGCCTGACCTGGTAGTTGATGCCAAGCATCCAGTATGAGTGTCCCCTGGACAGTAAGGGGAATCCCTTCCTGTCTCAGCTGGATCCAACACCTGATGTTGGAGAAGTTGTTGAGTCTGAGATTGCTCAAAATCTTCAGGAGCACAACTTCTCTCTATTTGTATTTGTAGAGAAAAAAAAAATGTGGTTCTCAGTTATTCTAGGCTCTGAATGCAAAAGCCTCCAGGAATCACATGAAAACAGTGCCTGGTTTTCTTTCTTTCTTTCTTCTTTTCTTTTTTATTAAAGTTGCTGCTTTCAGGACTCTGACAGGTAGTGTTTGGCTTGAGACATGAGTACAATTCAGAATATTTATCTATTCAGTCTTTTAGAAATCAATCTTGGAAGCTTTACGAAGATGACTCCTATTTTAAACTTAATGATACTTAAATATAAGAATTGGGTGTTTTTGATAGAGACTCCTCTGTAAATTGTTTTTAATAATGGAAAAGTATATGACTCTATGTCAAAATTTTAATCATTGGACTCAAATGTGATGTCGTAGAAGAATTACATTGCTGATTGTGTTTTTAGTGAAATATATTCATTCACTTATTTGATTAATATTTAGAAAGCAGTGAAATAAACACTTTTTGTTTGTGTACTATGCTAAGTCGCTTCAGTCATGTCCAGCTTTTTGTGGCCTGATGGACTGTCACCTGCCAGGCTCCTCTGTCCATGGAACTTTCCAGGCAAGAAGACTGGAATGGGTTGCCATTTCCCTCTCCAGGGGAATCTTCTTGACCCAGGGATTCAACCATGTCTCTTGTGTCTCCCGCATTGGCAGACTAGTGGTTTCTTTAGCACTAGCGACACCTGGGAAACCCCGTAAAGAGCTCTAGTATGGGTATAATTTCTGTTTCATACAGGTAGCTCAGAGGAACCAATTCGAGCAGCAACTGCTTTCTGTTTGCTGTACCATCATTTCATTTCTTTGTTATAGAAGGAATTATAGGATCCCTGGCAGACCTTCATCAACCTCGCCCACGGAATACTGACTGCTTTGCTAGTAGCATGATTGGTAGTACGTTTAACATGTTTGATGAATTCTAGCTGTGACAACTGAGTTTTTATGTTCCTGTAAAATGGAAGGTCTCTGTAAACAGAAAGATGATTTGTTCTGTCTGAGAAGGAACAGACAAATGTTTTCACAGGCCTTCTTTTTCTTTCTTCTTTTTCTGAGTGGGAATGAAAAAAGAAACTGCCTAGGTGGGTGCTGTTCAGATTACACTGCCACTGTTACCCTGCATACTCTCAAACTCAGGTGCGGGCATGCATGTGTTCTTGGCAAGTTAGAGCCAGTATCACCTAGCTGAGTACTGCTTTTCACAAAATACAGGGATAAAACAGCTTACCGCCTTAACTAACTTCCTAAGCAAGAGCATAAACACATGGCATAAATAGTAATTCAGAATTGACCTTCACAAAAAATCTCTGTGAACTAATGCTTCACCCAGATGTTCTAAATTTAAAGATCAAGTGGTTTATAGTAACACAAAAGTACTAGACTCTGGTTAAACATTAGAAATCACTCATCAAGTCTATTATTCTTTCCCATCCTAAGAACAAATAATTTAGATCATGTTCTTGTTCCAGCTTCTCTACAATACGATCGCTAGGATATCTAGTTTTACCTCCACACATAGTAAGAGCTCTCTCTCAAGGCACGTCAGAAAGTATTTTCTATGAAATTTTGTGATAAACACTGTAATAGAAATTCTGTTACTGTAATAAGGATAATAGACATCTTCTAGTTGACAACTCTGATGTATTAGTGGGAAAATGAATTGTGATTTGGAGTACAGTGAGTTAAATCAGCTGTAGATTTGACTTCTGTTTGCTATGTCACTGAATATTATTTTCAAACAGTATAAATTACTAAGAACAACTAATAATTTTAAAAGATTTAATATCATACAATGACAGGAAAAATACGGAACATGTTTAATGGCTCATTCATTTGTGCTGAATTCAAATTGAATTCTGTACGAATCTACAGATTCATTGGGGAGTTGGTTTTAATCTTTGCCACCATAGTGAATAAAATAAATCAATGATGGGGCACTGAGGATGCTGTCACAAGTGTTATTATGTCCTATAGGAAAGCAGCTGCTCATGAAAAAAATTTCTTTGCAGGCAAAATGAAATTCATAATTGACAGCAAAAAGGCAGAAAGAAAGACAGTGTTTTGGAAGCCTTTTGCTCAGAATTCTAAATTAGAAAATCTTTCCTTCCACACTTTAACACCGTGGAACCTATTGAACCTCTATTTTTGTATCTGAAGTTCACTAATGGGAAGGTGCTGCAAAAAAAGGTAGAAATTTAGACTGCAAGTTTTAGGACAGAATATTCACATACATGCAGAGGCAAACAAATGCAAAGCATTTGAGGGCAATTGTGAGAGATTCTGGCTATCAAGCAGGCCCTACTCTAAGGTCAGGCCCTTCCAAGGAACAAACACACCTCTTTGACCCCAAAGTTCTGACTTCTTTCTTCTGATCCCATCAGCTTTTAAAATTTGATTAAAACTGGCAGGCCATCTCTCCTTTCTGTGATCAGACTCCTGGATTTTAATTTGTTGTCCTGTTCTCTTTGCTTCCCTTTCTTTGTTTTCTCTTGAAAGTCTTACCTGTCCTTGACCTGATGCAAACTCATCCGCTCAGATTCTTCCTTTCCAAGGAACCTGTGCCTCTGACCAGGTGTCTCTACACAACTATGTGTATGGTTGTAGCCACTGGGGCTTCCTGTTCTCCTCTGGTGTCTCCACCTCTCTTGAATGAATTCTTCAGGCTTAGTTTGGTGTTAACTCTAACTACACAAGGGCATATCTGGAAATGAGAAGCAACTAATACAAAAATAAAGGCTTGTGGGAAAGATGTGTAAATTCACTTAGAAATGTTAAGCAAATGTCAGTTTATTATTTTAAGCTGAAATGCAAATACATCCCTTCTTGATTTCACCTTAACCACTTGCTGAAACTTAGTGAAATTACTGGCATGTTAATGGATTTTCTGGCAGGTATTTCCCTTCTTCCATGAAACAACCTAGGCTATTAAAGCTTTCAGTAAATGACTGTGAGTCACTTACACAGGTTTAAATATGCATAATTAAGGCTTTTCTTATACTACATGGATTGCATGGAGATATAGATATAGTTGGCAGTTTAAATATTCCCTGAGTGGTTCCTTTATGAATTAGGACAGTGATGACATTTTCACTTTGAAATGGAGAGGAACAAACCTCACATTCAGCCATTGTCTTTCACTCATTTTGAGTTTGTGGATCTGTATGTTTAGTATTTTGTAAGAATAAAAACAAAGTATGAGAAAAAAGCTTAACAGGGAGGAAAATTAAAGAAATATTTGCTACTAGTAAGTTAGTTATTTTCTGTAACAAATGTATACATATATTTTTTTTTAATATATGTATTTGTTTGTCTGCACTGGGTCTTAGTACTGTCATGCAGGATCTTTGATATTCGTTGCAGCATGCAGGCTCTTTAGTTGTGGTATCTAGTTCCCTGACCAGGGATTGACCCTGGGCCCCCTGCATTGGGAGCATGGAGTCTTAGCCATTGAACCACCAGGGCAGTCCCTAGGTATATATTTTAACAAGCTTTCTCAATTTAAACTCACCATATAAAACTTATCAGTTCAGTTCAATTCAGTCGCTCAGTCGTGTCCGACTCTTTGCGACCCCGTGAATTGCAGCACGCCAGGCCTCCCTGTCCATCACCAACTCCTGGAGTTGGCAAAGTAATAGAAACTGACTATTTCTGGAATATATCCCAGGATGGTACTTACTAACATTTTCCTAGGAAAATCTGCTTTGACTTAAGCCTAAACTCTGGATCAGATATGTCTAAAAGCTATGAATATATGGATTCTTTGCCAGAGTAGGACTTTTTAGAAGTTGTTCATACATAAATGTCCCATCCTTCATACATAAACCTGAACTGAAACTAACCTGCAGGGTATTCATGACAATTCATGCAGTCACAATTATGCAAAAAAAAAAAAGTGCACCCTTGCATACTAAAAATGGAAAACACTGTCTCTACCCAAGTCCCTGCTCGCTTATAAGACAGGCAGCCTTTAGCAGTAAAAAGCTTTTCTTAAAGAAACTCAATATGCTTATTAAGCATCTGCACTTGGTGTCCCTTAGGGAAAGTTTACCTTCTTAGACTGCTCCTCCGTCTTCCTTCAGATTCTTAACTCTTCTTGATTACTTTCCCTCATTTTTCTGGGAATGTGCTGATTTTTTTCTGCCTGTGCATTTTTCTCAAACCATATGGAGTGTTTCATCATTAAAAGACCTGCTTATATTTTTCCTCTACCATGAAGCTCTGGCAGATCAACCCAGAGCTTGTTCCTCCAGCTGCATGGATGGGCTCCTGTGGTCTACACAGATCATTTATCGGCCCTTTATCATTAATGCCTAAGTATCACTAGATGTTTTGGCATTAGATTTTCTCTCCATTCAGATGGTAAAATTCCTAAAGTGGGCAAGGATCCTGATTTTTAAAATCACCACCGCCTTCTGTTATAGTGCCTTATTTGTTATGTATACAGAATAGACTCTAGTTTTTTGATTGATTGCAAGAAAGGATTAAAAACACCCTGACCATGTTGAGTCTAGCTTGAACTCTGCTTAGACTAAAATGTTAGGTATTTATTCAAACCCTGTGTGTTCAGTGTTACTCCAAGAATGCCCTGCAGACCCCTACCAGCATGAACAGTTTGCTAGCCATCCCCACCTGGATAAGGAGCTTCATCAGAATGTACATAGACTATGCCACTAAACACACGGTAGTGTTCAGCTAACTTTTTTTTGAAGCAGGACTTTCTCAGTGAAGAATGCAATGACACACTGAGATAGAAATTCTGCTTTTATAATGAGGATAACAGACGCCCTCTAGTTGACAATTCTGATATATTAAAGGGACAGTGAATTGTGATTGATTTGATTCACATTCCTGAACAGACTTAGCTCATGGTGAACCCATAATAAGTGGTTCACCACTGCCACTTGAACAGCGCTGGTCTTACCTGATGAGTGCACTAGAGGGTGAACATACCATGTATAATTTGCACAACGCTGTGTGTAAATTGTACTTTCTTGAGTGTATAATTTCTTAAACTTCATTTCTTCATCTGTAAAATAAGGATAATCATACTTTCTTTACAGAATTTTCTTAAGGATAAATAATGTTTGAATATGTGAATAGCTTTTAGCCTGGGATCTGATATGTATTAACACTAAGTGGATAGACTCTATTTTTTTTGATTGATTGCAAGAAAGGATTAAAAATACCCTGAACATGTTGAGCCCAGCTTGAACTCTGCTTAGACTAAAGTGTTAGGTATTTATTCAAATCCTATGTGTACAGTGTTATTCCAAGAGTAACACTAGTGTTACTATGATTACTACTATTATTATTCATCATAACCTATGATTATTATTTAAGTTATATCCTATGTGCCATGTGCCATCCTAGCAGAATATGTGTTAGTTATGAAATGTTAACATATTTATTATTATATTTAATTATTAACATAATTAAAAGAAAACATTTAAGTCTACTGAATATACTTTTGAGAAATCAGCAAACGGTTTCTCATGGCAAGATACAGCCTTTAGAATATGTGAACAGATTCCATCAAACCTTAAACTTGTTTTTATAAAAAGGAAATCCTGCCATATGCAACAATATGAATGAATTTGGAAGACATTATACTAAGTGAAATAAGCCAGTCACAGAAGGACAGATATTACATGATTCTACTTACATGAAGTGTCTAAAGTAGCCTTACTCATAGAAATATCAAGTAGAATTGTGGCTGCCATGAGCTGGGAAAAGGGGAAGTGGAGTGTTGCTGTTCAGCAAGTATGAAATGTCAGCCTTGCAAGATGATTTAGGTGTAGAGATCTGCTGTGCAACATTGTGCATATAGTTTAAAAGACTTTATTGTACATTTAAGATTTTGTTAAGAGGGTATATTTCATGTTGAATGTTCTTACCACAATTGTTTTGAAAGGTGTGTACAGCATTGTAGGCACCTTTACGCAGTACCTCAGGTTCAAAAATAGGTGAAACTATATTATGTATTGTAGAAATTCTAAAGTAAATTTTTAAATTTAATTTTAATTTTTATTTTTAATGAGGTATTATTAACATATAGCACTGTATCAGTTTCAGGTGTACAGCATGATAACTCCATATTTGCAGATATCATGAAATGATCACCCCAGTAAGTCTAGTTAACATCTAGTTAACATCCATTGCCATACATAGTTACAGAATTTTTTTCTTCTGTTAACCTTTAAGATGACTCTTTTTTGTACTTGTATTGCAAATTTGTATTGCAAATTTCAAATATGCAATACAGTATTATTAGCTGTAGTCACCATGCTGAATATTATATCCCCATGATTTATTTACTGCATAACTTAGACTTTTGCACCTTTAGACTCCCATCACCCTTTTGCCCCACCCCCCACATCTAGCAGCCATCAATATGTTCTATGCATCTGAGATTGGTATTTTGTTAGTTTATTTAGATTTTACATATAAGGGAAATTGTACAGTATTTCTCTTTTCTCTGTCTGACTTACTTCATTTAGCACAGTACCCTCATAATTCCATCCATGTTATCACAAATGGCAAGATTTCATTCTTTTTATAGTTGACTAATATTTCATTGTGTATGTGTTTCTGTGTATGTGTGTATACACACCACATCTTCTTTATTCATTCATCTATTAATGGACATGTAGGTTGTTTCCAGATCTTGGCTATTGTAAAGAATGCTGCAGTGAACATACAGGTGCATATATCTTTTTGAATTTAGTTTTTACAAAAGTAGAATAGCTAGACTATGTGATAGTTCTATTTCTGATTTTTTGAGGACCTCTATACTGTTTTTCTGCTTTATTGACTATGCCAAAGCCTTTAACTGTGTGGATCACAATAAACTGGAAAATTCTGAAAGAGATGGGAATACAGACCACCTGACCTGCCTCTTGAGAAATCTGTATGCAGGTCAGGAAGCAACAGTTAGAACTGGACATGGAACAACAGACTGGTTCCAAATAGGAAAAGGAGTACATCAAGGCTGTATATTGTCACCCTGCTTATTTAACTTCTATGCAGAGTACATCATGAGAAACGCTGGACTGAAAGAAACACAAGCTGGAATCAAGATTGCTGGGAGAAATATCAATAACCTCAGATATGCAGATGACACCACCCTTATGGCAGAAAGTGAAGAGGAACTAAAAGCCTCTTGATGAAAGTGAAAGAGGAAAGTGAAAAAGTTGGCTTAAAGCTCAACATTCAGAAAACGAAGATCATGGCATCTGGTCCCATCACTTCATAGGAAATAGATGGGGAAACAGTGGAAACAGTGTCAGACTTTATTTTGGGGGGCTCCAAAATCACTGCAGATGGTGACTGCAGCCATGAAATTAAAAGACACTTACTCCTTGGAAGGAAAGTTATGACCAACCTAGATAGCATATTCAAAAGCAGAGACATTACTTTGCCAACTAAGGTCCGTCTAGTCAAGGCTATGGTTTTTCCAGTGGTCATGTATGGATGTGAGAGTTGGACTGTGAAGAAGGCTGAACGCCGAAGAGTTGATTTTGAAGTGTAGTGTTGGAGAAGACTCTTGGGAATCCCTTGGACTGCAAGGAGATCCAACCAGTCCATTCTGAAGGAGATCAACCCTGGGATTTCTTCGGAAGGAATGATGCTAAAGCTGAAACTCCAGTACTTTGGCCACCTCATGCGAAGAGTTGACTCATTGGAAAAGACTCTGATGCTGGGAGGGATTGGGGGCAGGAGGAGAAAGGGACGACCGAGGATGAGATGGCTGGATGGCATCACGGACTCGATGGACGTGAGTCTGAGTGAACTCCGGGAGCTGGTGATGGACAGGGAGGCCTGGCATGCTGCGATTCATGGGATCGCAAAGAGTCGGACACGACTGAGCGACTGAACTGATCTGAACTGAATACTGTTTTTCATGGAGAAGGCAATGGCACCCCACTCCAGTACTCTTGCCTGGAAAATCCCATGGATGGAGGAGCCTGGTAGGCTGCAGTTCATGGGGTTGCTAAGAGTCGGACACGACTGAGCGATTTCACTTTCACTTTTCACTTTCATGCATTGGAGAAGGAAATGGCAACCCACTCTAGTGTTCTTGCCTGGAGAATCCCAGGGACGGGGGAGCCTGGTGGGCTGCCATCTATGGGGTCGCACAGAGTCGGACACGACTGAAGTGACTTAGCAGCAGCAGCAGCAGCAGCATACTGTTATTCATAATGGCTGCACCAATTTACATTCCCACTGACAGTGCACAAGGGTTGCATTTTGCTCCACATTCTCACCAGTAGCTGTTATATCTTGTCTTTTTGAAGATAGCAGTTGTAATAGGTGTGAGGTGATATCTCATTTTGATTTGCATTTCTCTGATGATTAATGATATTGAGCATCTTTTCATGTTCCTGTTTGCCATGTGTATGCTTTCTTTGAAAAAAATGTATATTCAAGTCCTCTCCCCATTTTTTAATCAGATTGTTCAGGTTTTTTTCTGGGCCATGTGTGTTCTTTATATATTTTGGATATTAGTGCCTTATCAGATATGTGATTCTAAAATATTTTCTCCCATTGGGTAGGTTGCCTTTTCATTTTGTTGATGGTTTCCTTGGCTGTGTAGAAGCTTTTATAGTTTGATATAGTTCTAACTTGTTTATTTTTGCTCTTTGATTTTGGGGTCAAATCCAAAACAATGTATTGCCAAGACTGATATCAAGGAGCTAACTGCCTATGTTTTACTTAGAGGTTTTATTGGCTTTAATACATTTTGAGTTAATTTTTGTATATGATGTAAGACAGCGATTGTTTCTTTCTATTGTATGTGTTATGTGCTTAGTTGCTCAGTCATGTCGGACTCTTTGCAACCCCGTGGACTGTAGCCCACCAGGCTCCTCTGTCCATGGGATTCTCCAGGCAAGAATACTAGAGTGGGTTGCCATGCCCTCCTCCAAGGGATCTTCCCAACCCAGGGATTGAACCCAGGTCCCCCACATTGTAGGTGGAATCTTTACTGTCTGAGCCACCACGGAAGCACAAGCACAGCACGCATTTACCGAAGAGACTGTACTTTTCCCATTGTATTAGGTTCATTAAAGAAACACATACCCAATATGTCTGTGTGTCTGAAATCGCTGGGTAACCATCATGCCTCAGACATTTAATGTGTATAAAGCAGACATTGTATAATGCCTATCAGTGTGGCCAGACTGGTTATTATGTAGAAGGTAGAGATTTAATCATAAGATATTTATTGAATACCTGTCCTGTGCCAGGCATTATTCTGGGACCTTCCTAGTGAATAAAAAGTCCTAAGTCCCTTCCCTCACACAGCCACTCTCATCATTTTTGCATCTGCAGTGGGTTACGGTGGCCCCCAACAGCCCTTGTGCCTAGACTCATTAGTGTCTGGAAGATTTAACCTGGGCTAGTGAGGTTTGGGCCTTGTCTTTGTATTTCTGTCTGTTTGGCTACTAGGCTTGGATGAAGTGTCCTTCTTGGCTGGTGGGCTGGTGGGACTGTAGACCAAAGACAGCCATTGCTGGGGTGTGGGGACGGGGGTGTGAGGCTTCAGGTTCCCACAGGGACTCAATTCCATGCCTTCCCTGTCGCATCCACTTAGCTCAACCCAAAGCAACCCCTTATTCCCAAATCAAATTCCTTTAGTCCTTTTCTTTTTGCCCTAGTGAAGGTTAAAGTACTTTTTCAGGTGGCCATTTGTAGACCATATCATCTCTTCTAATGCACTGTACTTGATGATATATGATTATGTGTACTGGCTCCTGGATGTTTTAAGGATCATGCTTTGCCCCACAGAGCAGCGGTTTGGTGGTATATTAAGCCCATCAATGAGATCAGACTAGTTATTATGTAAAAGTAAAGATTGCTTTCTTTGCTAAAAAACAGTGTTTATTTCCTAAGCCAATGGAATCTCTTGGATTTTAAGTCTATTCACATGAAATCACTAGGAAGTAATATCTAGGGATATATATTTGTATCTCCATTTTGCAATTTAGAAAATTGATAAACATATATATACATACAGAATTTCTCCCTCCATGCATATTACATCTTGTCCAGAACTATTGAAAATTTTATTTTACAAGTCAACTATGAATCAAATGCTAGGATACAAGAACCTAGGAGTAAGCATGTGTTTCTCTGATTTCTATTTGGTTATACTATTTAAAAATATACATTTTAAGCTGTAAATAAATTACTGCAGTGATTTTGTATGTTTTCCCTTTGTAACTGAAAAATTTTAACTTGGATAAATGTCATCTTTGCTAGTTTCCTTTTCTCTCCTTATTGGAACATATGTCACACACTCAAAGTGAGAGACTCCTCAAAGAAGATACATGAGTATCTGTGGCTTACCTCCAAAAGTGTGACAAAATTTGTGTTAATGGACATCTCTGGTGACAGTTCAGGGAAACAAAATAAGTAGAAGATTGTCAGATAATGTGTTACAGTCATAATGATACTTTCAGAATTACATAATACCAAAGTAAATGTCATTGTAAGCAGGGGGATAACAAAGAATGAGTATCTACTTTTTCATTGGTAATTAAACAAAATCAAAGTCATTGAGATCTCTGGGGATGATTATAGGCTAGAAGCACTGAAGGCTAGGTTACAGGAACAGGCTGATTAGAATTTTAAAATATCTAATTACCAGTCCTGTTGTTACACTGCATACTGCCGACACACATCCACCAAGTTTTCGTGTTTCTTTACAACAAAGCAAAACCATAAAGGAAATAGGAAGGTATTTACAATCTGTGTTAAGGACTCTGATACCCAGAGATAGACTCTAAGCTCAAATGCCAGGGCCTTGACCAAGCTGTAGATAACATTTCACACATTTGAGAAGTTCCACCCAGGTGCAAGTGTGTGTTTCAGCATCCTTCTAGAAACATACGTCCCTCAAGGAAATCATGACATGTATGAAAAGGACTGCTGTCTGATATGCTCAAGTATAAACAAGGTAGAATGAGTCACCCCTGGAGGATGAGTGACTGAGGGGCCATTTGGAAGAAGGCATAAGAGCATGAGTCATTTGTGGGTGTCTTGGAAAAGGAAGAATACATCATATGAGGTCCTAATTTTGAGACCTAGAATCTGACCGCCGCAGATGTTGCTGTCTTTTAGCATTCACAGTGCACCACTGCAGTCTACCATAAGTCAGGATTGCTTTTAGTCATCAATTTTCAATCCTGAGACTCATACTCTAGCACACAGGATTTAAATCCAGTCTTCCACTGGGTCCTAGGTGGACCAGTCTTCCACTGGGTCCTCCTTTTTTTCCACTTATGGAAAATGCAGGAGAAAGCCTGGAAATTCTTGAAATACTACCCTGAGAGTAGCAGCAAATTTGAGAGATCGGTAACCCTTAAATATAAGATCAAAAATATGAGCCTCACCAGATAAGTTGTAGAGTGTATCACAAAATAAATTATGATTAACATCCTTAAGTGACTCAGTAATGGCATGCTGCATGCTGAGCTCAGTCGCTTCAGTCGTGTTTGTCTTTGTGCGACCCCATGGACTATAGCCCACCAGGCTCCTCTGTCCATGGGATTCTCCAGGCAAGAATACTGGAGTGGGCTGCCATGCCCTCTTCCAGAGGATCTTCCCAACTCAGGGACTGAATCCACTTCTCCTGTGTCTTCTGCATTGGCAGACAAATTCTTTACCGCTGAACCATCAGGGAAGCTCCAGTAATCCCATATATGTGTGCAAATGGCACATTATTATCCATATTCCACATTATTATTCAATTTCCCTATCCCCGCTCCAAGCCTAACTGGAGAATATTCATAACTCAGCAACTCAACAACCACATTCTCTCTCTTCTTCTGTTCCTGGGATCCCTGAAATACCTCACATATGCTCCAAGTCAGCATCCTCATGCCCTCCTTTCAGTGATTACCCCTCTACCTCCCACTCCCCAGGTGCTGAATAATGCACCACCTTGTCACCTTCCCTCTGCTCCTGGAGCTGTCTTGCATTTGATTTTTTTTTTTTTTTTTTTGGTATTTCTCCTATCTGATTTCAATGGCCACAGTGTTGCATTTGATTTAGAAATGGGACAGTGGCTGCCCCAAAGTTGCTCTTAAGCTTGAACCCTTGAATTCCAAAGCAGCATGGGCCCTGAGTCTGTTGTAAAAAACACCTTCATCTGCTTACTGCTCTCTCTGAGAACCAGACCTAGTACCTGAGACCGCCTAGTGGTCTTCATGGGCGTAGCTTCCTTATCTGTTACCTGGCATCCACACACTAATGACAGATTTTACCCAGGGACCCCCTAACCCCCTGCTTACCAACTGAAACCAAGTTGGGCCCCAGTGATACCCTGCTGTCAATTCAGCATAGTAAGCTGATGCCACTGAGCCTACACTAAGATGTAAAATCCACAGATCCATGTGGACCAGTAAACTTTTGTTGTGGCTGGGGTTAGGCAAGCATGGAATGAATGAGGAAGGAGAAATGATAAAATATGGGGTGAGAAAATGAATTAATTTGAGGCAACACTATTAAGGCCTTGAACACCATGCTGTGCTTGAATATTACATCTGGTAGATAAATGGAAATCATTAAAAACTTTTCATATAGGTAACTATTATGGTTAATTCATTTTTCTTTAAAAAAAAAAAAAGAAAGATATTCTTGGCAGCAGTGTGAGAATGATTAACCTGGGGACATGGAAGGAGATTAATGCAAATACTTATGTGATAGTGCAAGTAACAAATGATGAAATTTGATGAAAGGCATGTGTTTGTATTAATAACAATGCTGATATTTATTGTTTGCTACATGGTAGATATCAAGCTGAAAGCCCAAAATAAAAAATGAAGGGTAGACTAGGTTTGAATTCTGGCTGAACAGAATTACTATTTATGTGACCTTTGTTGAGCTCTTCAACCTCTGTTTATCAGTTTTCTAACCTATAAGATGAGATTATCAATAGGATCTATCTCATAACTTATAATAATTGAATTGATATGTGTGAAGTATTTAGAATAGTGCCTGGCACAGAGCCTCATTCTTATTTGTATTCTTATTTTAATTATTACCATTATTTCCCAAGATCACATAGCTAATAAACAGTGGGACTGGGATTTACATTTTGGTTGTCTTGATTTCAAGTCTCCACTCTTAAATCCTCTGCTTTACAGTAAGACAAATCAGAGAGAGAATTAAAGTAGTAACATACACCAAATATAAAACCTAGGCCAAAGGGAGGTGTCCTGAATACCTTAAGGTTTCTTATTTGGGCAGCTTTCCAAAAGAAAGGTGAAAATAGAAAACCAATGGGGGAAAAATACTCATTAAAAAATGAATTGATTAACCATGTCATATGCAGTGGCATATGGCAAGTTCAATTAGTGCTAACAAGTGACTAGATTTCCGAAAGGATAGATGGAAAGAGAAGTAGGTGTCCTTGATCAAAGAATTATATGTATGTATACCATGTTTTCTTTATCTGCTGATGGGCATTTAGGTTGCTTCCATGTCTAGGCTATTATGAATAATGCCGCAGTGAACACGAGAGTGTGGATAGCTCTCTGAGATCCTGATATTAATTCTTTTGGATATATCCCCAGAAGTGGGTAGGCTAGATCATATGGTAGTTCTATTTTTAATTTTTTGAGGAATCTCTGAACTGTTTTCCATAGTGGCTGCACCAATTTATATTCCCACCAAGCAAATTATCTTGCCAGTTGCATTATTTTTGTAATGAACCCTCATGAGATCTTTAACCATAGCCATTTTAAGTCTGATGTCATCCGCAGACTTTTTTTACTCTGATGTTTCCCTGAATTTGGGCTGAGTCCAAATTTCCTTAACTATAGTAGAGATGCTGATGGGCTCATGAGAATGCTAACCTAGGACAAGAATGCTAACCTAGCAGGGCAAGAATTAGTTACATAGTACTGAATGAACTGATGAAGGAAGATTATGGGTTTTGTTTGGAATATTGTTGATATTTTCATGTTCTCTTTTCTCTTAATCTATCTGTAACATAACAATTTAGTAGAATATAGTTGTATAAACAGAAAAAAAAAATTCATCTTTTTCTCCCTGGCTGATTCCTCCAGAATTCAGAAACTCTTATTGAGAATACTTATTTTCATTGCAATATAATTATTTTCATTGGTTCAATAAGAACCTGTCATCCTTGTAGCAGGACATAATTGGAAACATTGGTTATGTAACCAAGGCTTTAACTGGAATGGCAAATCTGAGAATGATGTGCATAGAATTAGATATGAACAAAGATATTTAAGAAAACAGGGTTTACTTTATGGAGCCAATGCTTACAAAACTCTCTTAGGAACTCTGGCCTGGTGTCTAGCTTACAGGATGCCCAGCCTTAAAGTGAGTGAGAAAGATCATTTCCTCTCAGGAACAGGATTCTTAGGGTATTTAGGGAACCCCAAGAAGAGAGAGAGTCACCCAAATCTATAGGTGTGTGCATGCTAAGTCACTTCAGTCGTGTCCAACTCTTTGTGACTCTATAGACTGTGACCCACCAGACTCCTCTGTCCCTAAGACTCCCTAGACAAGAATACTAGAGTGGGTTGCCATGCCCTCCTCCAGGGGATCTTCCCAACCCAGGGATCAAACCCATGTCTCTTAAACCTGCATTGGCAGGCGGCTCTTTACCACTAACTAGCGCCACTACTGCAGGTGAAACCTAGTAATAAGTTTTTGCTTAGCTTTCTAGTCTCGCTGCTTTAAAAGACCAATCTGAGAATTTTTTGTGACAAATCCCAGGAAAGTAAATTTTAAAAGGTCTATGTAGTCAATTACATATGGGAATACCAGAGCATCTGACCTGCCTCTTGAGAAACCTATACACAGGTCAGGAAGCAACAGTTAGAACTGGACATGAAACAACAGACTGGTTCCAAATAGGAAAAGGAGTACATCAAGGCTGTATATTGTCACCCTGCTTATTTAACTTATATGCAGAGTACATCATGAGAAACCCTAGGCTGGAAGAAGCACAAGCTGGAATCAAGATTGCTGGGAGAAATATCAATAACCTCAGATGTGCAGATGACACCACCCTTATGGCAGAAAGTGAAGAGGAGCTAAAAAGCCTCTTGATGAAAGTGAAAGAGGAGGGCGAAAAAGTTGGCTTAAAGCTCAACATTCAGAAAAAGAAGACCATGGCATCTGGTCCCATCACTTCATGCCAAATAGATGGGGAAACAGTGGAAACAGTGGCTGACTATTTTGGGGGGCTCCAAACTCACTGCAGGTGGTGATTGTAGCCATGAAATTAAAAGACGCTTACTCCTTGGAAGGAAAGTTATGACCAACCTAGATAGCATATTCAAAAGCAGAGACATTACTTTGCCAACAAAGGTCCGTCTAGTCAAGGCTATGGTTTTTCCAGTGTTCATGTATGGATGTGAGAGTTGGACTGTGAAGAAGGCTGAACGCCGAAGAGTTGATGCTTTTGAAGTGTGGTGTTGGAGAAGACTCTTGAGAGTCCCTTGGACTGCAAGGAGATCCAATCAGTCCATTCTAAAGGAGATCAGCCCTGGGTGTTCTTTGGAAGAATGATGCTAAGGCTGAAACTCCAGTACTTTGGCTACCTCATGCGAAGAGTTGACTCATTGGAAAAGACTGTGATGCTGGGAGGGACTGGGGGCAGGAGGAGAAGGGGACGACAGAGGATGAGATGGCTGGATGGCATCACGGACTCGATGGACGTTGAGTCTGAGTGAACTCTGGGAGTTGGTGATGGACAGGGAGGCCTGGCATGCTGCGATTCATGGGGTCGCAGAGTCAGACACGACTGAGTGACTGAATTGAACTGATATAGTCAATTACCATTCTTGCTGCATCTACACAAATAATCAAATCTAATGAGACTAGACTTTACTTTGAGGATAACCTTACTTTATCTTTGAATGAAAGCTGGACTGTCAAGAGAAATTTTATATTTCAATAGAAAAACTATAGCTTGCCTTCGTGAGTTATTAAATTCTAGTCCTGGTTAATGCCTTTGATCTATTATTTACCTCTCTGTAAGTGAAATTATTTTGTTACCTACCTATACATTTTACATGAATTGTCAATTCTTATCAAATTTAAATTTTCTACAGTTGCCTTCAATATCAGACTCTAGGTCTACAGACTGATGTTTCCAAATTTTCTCCCATTCTCCTGACTTGGCATCATTGAGAACTAAAATCTGCCCAGATCTTTATTGGGATTCTGTAGTGTTTCACAGTTGGCCTGTCCCCCCAGGACCAGAAGTAGTCCTGAGAACTGAAGCTGGCTGACTTGAGGTTTATATCAGAGCAGATCACATAAGGGCAGATTTTATGCCTGAAGTTGCTGTTCTGTGGGCCACTCAAGAAGTCCATTGGAACTGTTTGCATCTTCCATTCTCTGCTGCAGAAAACCCAGGCCTCTCTGATGTTTCTGTCCTCACCAAAAACTTTCAGAGTGCAAATCAGAAAATGCACTGAATCACCGCTGAATCTTTTCAACTATGTCAGCTTTGGTCTCCAAAACTAGGTTTGTTTTTTCCCAAACTTTAAACTTTTCATTTTGTGCTGGGGTAGAGCCAATTAACAATGTTGTGGTAGTTTCAGGTGAACAGTGAAGGGACTCAGGCATACATATACATGTATCCATTCTCCCTCAGACTCCCCTCCCATCCAGGCTGGCACATAACACTGAGCAGAGTCCCATGTGCTATACAGTAGGTCCTTGTTGGTTATCCATTCTAAAAATAGCGGTGTGTACATGACCTTCCCAAAGCCCCTGACTGTCCTTTCCCCCCGGCAACCGTAAGTTCGTTTTGTAAGTCTATGAGTCTCTTTCTGCGTTAAAGTCTGCTCCAACCACTAATGTTTGTTTTTCGTTGAATTTCTATTGAAACCCCTTCATTAAATGCTTCATTGCTTGTACCATCCAGCAAATATTCTCTACTATCCGGGCTCAGCAGATGGTTCAACTAGGTCCTCAACAACAGAAATGTGCTGAAATCAACTCCATGAACTAGCTTTTCTCAGAAGTTCAATGGGGAACTTAAATTCCCTTGAGCAAAAAGAGGGGACTAACCAAGATGATATTAACCTTCTCCTCAGTTTGGCCAGTCTTTGGATAGGATTTTTTTCTGCCTCTAGATCCCTGACCTCTCTTTGCTTAGAGCATTTACTTCAGAATACTGATAATTTTAAATTATTTTCTGTTCCTTTAAGTTGTAAATATTATTCAAAAGCCTCTTGTCAGTTTTACAATCCAGAACTGTCTTTCTCAAGGACCTGGGAGTCATCCTTTTGAAATGTAATCATCAGTGAAGATAGCAAACTATTTTCCAGTGAAGATAGAAACTATTTCCCAGTTTCTGTGGAAGAGTAGGAGCCTGACTTCGGTTATTACTTTCATTCAAATTATAAAACTACTTTCTGTCACAAAGATGCAAGAAAGTTTATTTTTCCTTTAAGTCAAGTCAGTTAGCAAACACAGCTGGCCAATGTTCTGCTGCTCACCTCAACATTTAAAAACCCTCCTGCCCTTTATTTCAGTAGGGGTGAGTTCAGACAGCTTGTGGTCTCTCTTCCATATTGGTAATAAACTTGAATAAATTCTCTCTTGCCTGCTAACTTTGTCAACTTTTGCTTTGACACCATGAAACCCACAAGACTTTTTGGTTGTCCTCAGATGTCCTTAGGTGTTATATCAAACATATAAGTTATTTGGGATCCTCAAGTCTAGCGTTTAAAATTTAGCCAACTACAGGCAATGAACATTTCTAATTCAAATAAAGGAAATTACTCACAAGACAGGTAATTTTTTTCTTTCATTTACTTGTGGCTCCATATTACCATATGGAGTGCAGTTTTTCAATCCAAGCAGGATTCTTTGTGATTTGGACAAAAATATTTGTACTTCCTTTTTTCTCTAAATGATGGAGTTGAGGTTTTTGAAACCCTGAATGCTGCTTCTTCATAAGCATCAGCACCCACCTGGGTCCCTGAAAATCCTATGGGATTTGATCACATACCTGGACTCCTACCTTAGCTAGTTGTGATGGCATATATATATATATGTATATATATGTATGTATGTATGTATGCATATGTTTGTATGTATATATATAAACCCTGATTTTTCCTTTCACTCTTGATTATAAAGCTTAACATGAAGGCAGACTCATGAAATCAGCCTTAAGGTTTAACACCAGCAATGTACAAAGGATAAGGGAGCCGGTAGGTGGAATGATGCAGGAGAGAACAGTAGGGGAATGTATACTGTGCAGTGACATAGCTCCTTCAGCTCAGTTCAATTTATAACTCATTTCCACTCCCCCCTTCATTTAACACCCAGGCATAATTTCTTTTCTGTAAGGGTTGAAAGTTTGATTTTGTAGAATGCATCATGAATAACATTTGAACAATCTTCCATGAGAAACTACTTCTAAGACTTTTGTAATAGTAATATTCATTACCTGTTTTTAGTGTTTTGTCTTTAATGCTTAATTTTCTGTCCTAGCTTATACCCTCTTAAATTTTTTACTTGCTCTACTCCATCTTCTGAATGCAAGATTTTTTTCACTGTTATTTAGTTATATTAATTGAATCCTAAAATTAAAATGAATTTTTCTAAATGTTATTTAGTATAAATATAAATTTGGTTTTCCCATAGGTGTTCATAGGAAAGACTACATGATCAATGCTTTATGAAAAAAACTCAGCATAATCAAACTACAAATGCCGTTCTAATAAGCAGCAAGGCAGCTGCAATGATTCATTCCCTTGAGACTGGAAATCTTCACAGAATTCAACACTTGCCAAGAGAGACTTTGAAAGATATAGTTTTGTTTTCTTTGCAGCTTTATTTCTTAAACTACACAAACTACTTAAGCAATTATTCATTGCTTCTTCGCAGCCATTTCCTTCTTGATGAGCAGTTGACTTGTCTGATAATTTCATTAGTCAACGCATTTAAATGGACATGCTTTGAGAAATATTAAAGGAAAAAGCCAAACCAAATGATTTTTCATTGATTAGCACATTGCTTTCTCCTAAACTTGTTGATCTCATTCTCTTCCTACCTCCTCTCCTATTTTCTTGTAATACCTATTTATACCCTGCAGTTATAGTATTCTAAAAAACATGCTTCTGGAAACACTGAATTAGATACAGTCAGTCAAAAAATAGAATAACTTCAGGCACATTTTTTCATTAACATTCTTTTGTTGAAAATATGCAATTTCAGTTCAAAATTACCTGACAGCATTGTAGCAAAGATAGTAAGGAGAGAGAAAAACACAGTGCATTTGTTACGCAACTGTGACTGAATTTTCAGGGTGTCTGTACTTTACTGGGAAACTAAAGATTCAAAATTGGATCGTCAGCATCGTGCATTCAGTTGTTCAGTTTTATCAGCTTCATTCATGCCCTGTGAACATGAGTCACATGACCAAGCTCTTGAGACTTCAATTTAGAAAATGAATTATTACTCATAATTAATGATATATTTTTCTAGTCCATAAAAATGCTTTATATAATACATATTTTTCAAAATATTTCTTTTATCTATAATGAAAACATTTCTTTATTAAATGATCTATTAGAGACTTTATTTCATTAATCGCACTGTGATTTTTCCAGGAAGAAATATCAAATATGCAACTTTAGCAGTTTTTGTGGGATAGACTAGAAAATATCTCTGATAACATTTGGGAGTTAAAGAAGTCACTGATGTTAACTTCAGACCTTTTTTTCATTTTTGTCAGTGAAATTAAATCTGAAATCTAAGGCCTAATTAGAAAACAAAAATTAGAATGGGAAGTAGTCCTGTAACAACTGGCATGACATTTTGAAAGGCCTTGAGAACAAAACGAGGCAGGCCCCAAGTAAACTTACGGCCCTCCAGATCAAAAAGGTAGGTGATCCACTTCCTAACAGACCACCTATTAACTAGGACAGCTATAGATATTATAAATAAAAAGAGCACTAGGTAAAAAACATTGATCCATTTTACAGAAGAAAACCAAGACAGAAAAATCCCTCGATTCAGATCAATGAGAATACTCCAGGAAAGGAAAAAGCACCCAACATACTGCCTTCATCTGATACACTTAAGGTGAATTAACTGTAAATGTAAACAGTCAGCTTCATCAGTACTTGGTAGATACTAGCACTGCTCTTTCTATAGCAAATCCTGCCCCCTTTGCTCAAGCTTTTCCTTGGAGTAAACATACCACGCAGGTCATGGATATTTTAAATAACCCACAGACCCTTCCCTTTTTCTAAGTCCTTGGGTAATGACTAAAAAATATTTCTTTCTGCTTCATGACACAACTCCTCCAATAGAGATAGGCTTGCTTTGCAAATGGAATTGTCACACTAACTACACACCAAAGGGATTGTTTCTAGGGGTTCCAAAGGACTCTTCTATCCATTGTCAAATGTATCTGCTTTGTTTTCTTTCTTTCTTTTTTTTATTTTTTTGGCTGCAAGGCATATGGGATCCTAGTTCCCCAAACAGGAATCGAAGCCACACACTCTGCATTGAAAGTGTGACATCTTAACCAGTGGACCACTAGGGAAGTCCCAAGTGTGTCTGCTCTGGATATACCTTTGTCTTCTCAATTACATTTGACCCCTGTTGTTGTTCATCTGTAATTATCCTATTTCTCTTTTCTTTTCTCTCTCTGCTGTTAGGTCAGAACAGTTATTCTAATGCCTTTCTTAGGTCATCCCAAACAGTAGCCACTACTTTTAATCTTACCAACTGCTGGATATGCCATCAGACCCCCATGACAAGGGGAAAAAAAAAAAACTGCACAATTCTGGTCTCATTAAATGAGACCACAGGAAATTGTAGCCAGTAGCATTTCCACTTGCACCTACATAAACAAATGACCTTAAAAATCTACCTATGGACTTTGATGGTGACCCCCTCTCAGAAAATGGACCAATTATTACAACTAATCAGTTAGAGGTACTTTTAAATCTGAATTCAACAACCTCCACTGAATGATGAGCCAAGAAATTGTCGCTTAGAACAGACTAATAGAGATCCAAATATGTAATCAAACTAGTGGAAGGCCCAAGTTCTGATCTCATGTATGGGACAACTCCTTTTCTCCTGTGCTCCTCCTGGCTACCAATTCCTTTACAGCCAGAACCTCTGGTCCAGTTTGCCTCAGAGTAGCACCTCGTGTGCTTTAGGAACACTCTGAAATATAATTATATAAATCACCAAAGATGAAAATTCCGACTTAGACGTGAGTTCCAAAATGTGACTACCCCTGATTATTCAGACACTCTACCTGAAGGAGTTACTAACTCAGTGTTTGTACGGTAAGAGCAGCATTCCCAGTGGTGAGCATCTTACAAATAGAAGAGTCTGAAAGAAACTTGTCGAGAAGTCTGGCAGAAGTTATTAATGGTTCCACCTCTTCCTTAGATGGACTATAAATCATTCTCAATGGATTGGCATGAGTAATTCTAGATTTCTTGTTGACTAGTCATGGTGACATTTGTGCCATTGCTAAAATTTCTGTGGTGGTTGGTCCGTTAGGAGCTTACTCTGATATGCCAAAGAAGACACTCCTGGAATAGATATACTATATATTGGAGATGCTTAGATTTATTATTTTTTCATTTGTTTATTAATTGTTCATCTGAAGTTTGGGGAAAACACTGTTCTTTTCTAGCTGTTCTGGAGTGAAACAACATGTAGACTAACCCTATATGTGTTTGTTATTTTTTATTCAGCTTCTTATTCTGTTTTGCTGTTCAGTTTATCAATGCTCATTTAATATCACACTGTCATATTTACAGTGAATGTCGTAGTCACTTTCTCTTTGCAATAAGTCTTGATATCTGGAAATACAATATCTCAAGCTTTATTCTGCTTTTTCAGGGTTATCTGTATTCCTTTTAGTCCTTTGCATTTCCATATACATTTAGAAAGAGCTTGCTAATTTCTGCCCAAAAAAATCCTACTTGGATTTTGGTTGAGATTATACTGAATCTATAGACTTCTCATTTTTTAATCTCCCAATTCGTGCACCTGGTATATCCATCTAAGTCTTTGGTAGGTTTTTTAAAACTATGTAGTGTCTGTCTCCAACAAACTACCTTTATTTTCCTTTTTGTTGACTTTTTTTAATATGTCCTTCTGCTGAAAGTTTAAAAAGCTGATTGAAAGCCCATAATGAGTAAATTAACTTGTGGAGTTTAACCTTTTAAAGTACAGTGATCTAGTAAGTTGTTCACGAAACTCTAATGTACAGTATTTGTTGTTGAGAGACACTTATTTGTTTGTTGAGATCCTCTGAGGTACAGTATTCCTTATATTTAGGAAGATGGATTAGGCCTTGCCCAAATCAAACTCTGGGCCTCATCCGTTTTCCTAAATACAAGACTTTCACCTTCTCTTCGGAGGGTACAGTGCTGTCTATTAGAGTTCTAGGGGATGAGGGAAATTGAGGTCTCAGTAAACAATCTGCATAAGATCACTTAAGCTACCTATTTTTGTTACGGTCCCAATGCCATTAACTCTGCCTTATGTTCCCTAGGCTAGAGGCCCTGTATTTTACTCTCTCCAGTCCTGAACTGTCGTGGGTAGAGTGGAATCCATTGCCCAGAAACATATAATGGTAACTTCAGAAATATCTTTTTCATTCAGTTTTCATCAAATCAGTATTATTTAACATTCTCTTTGAGCTCCATTTCAGAGGTATTTTGTACTTTCAGTTTATGAGTCTTTGAATACCCTGCAATGAAAATCAGATTGTTTCTCAGTTTTTGCTCTTACTGGCTTAGTATTCAGCTCTGTACTCTGCTAAGTTGCTTACATGTATCTGTCTCTTTTCTAGCTTCCAAAATTTTGTGTACATTTTCTCTTTTTTTGTGTTCTCACTGTCTTTCTTTATCTTTTAAATCCCTTTAAAGCATTCCTTGCTGTTTAAGCATGCTAAAAAAAATGTTAACCCCTTACTGAATTTTTAGTTGCATTTGAGGAAGAGTAAAATTTGATACCTTTGTTCAGTTAGCCACCTTAATTTGGAATGTAACATCTCCATTATCAGGGATGTTCCTAAGACTCCTTACTGAGATGTACTTAACATCCTAGTCATACCATTGTTGTGCTTACAAATTGATGTTTAAATTAGCTATATTCTTTTAACAGGGAATCAGATATCCATATTACAATCACCTCTATGCTGTTTAAAAGGGGACAGTTTTTGACCTTTCTCTAAAATTTCAGATGTATGATGAGGTTAGCGCTTATATTTCCCTCAGCACTGCCTGCACACTCACACACCAACACACAGACACACACAGACACACACACACACACCCCATATAGATTGTCACTTTTGACTACCACTTACTTTTTAGTTTTTATTGCTATTGTAATTGTATGAGATTAAATAATCATTTCAGAGGTCACTAGTATTAAAAACAGATACTATTTCTGAAGTAAATAAATTGATCAAATCATAGTTGTTTATATTATTTACACATAGCAAGAGTATGTCATATTGAAGATGTTGAGTTATAATTGTCCATCAGTAATACTGTCTTGTTTAACAAAGTAGTGATTATAGAGGTCAGGATAAAAAATTATATAAGATAGATTATAAAAGGCTTCCCTCATAACTCAGTTGGTAAAGAATCTGCCTGCAATGCAAGAGACCTCAGTTCGATTTCTGGGTCAAGAAGACCCCTGGGAGAAGGGAACAGCCCACTCCAGTATTCTGGCCTGGAGAATTCCATGGACTATACAGTCCATGGGGTCAGAAAGTCAGACACGACTGAGCAACTTTCACTAAGATAGAAAAAAACGTAGTTTGGGCAAAGAGTGAGGTGGGCAAATTCAAGAGGTATTTTGGAGGTAGACCCCAAAGTATTTGCTGATGGATGTGAAAGGTGTTAAATGGAGAGAATACAAAGATAACACCTAGCTTTTAGTCCTTGCCATTGAGGGGACGGTGCTACCATTTATTAGAATGGAATAGACTGTGAAAAGGTAACCTGGGAAAGGATTAAATTAACACTTTGTTGTACTGATAATTACATTTAAGGTGCTTTTTAGACACTAAGAGATGTGAATAAGAATCTTAGGGGAAAGGGACTGGGATTTAGAGACAATCTCCTCCTCTCTTTTTCTCTCTCACCTATGTATATAATATATATATATATAATACATATAATTTGCTGCCTTTATAAGTATATTAATAGAAACTACAACTTCTGTCTTCCCACACACCCAAGAGACAGCTTCCCAGGTGTGGTAAATCAGATGCGGTGCTACTCAGAATAGCAAAACCATATGAGCACACAAGCCCAAGGAGGGTGACAATGATATATAATGAGGCAAATTTTAAAAAAGAAAACTGCTCCCGCACACAGTCACTGTTTGCCTAAAACCAGTTTTCTACATCCTTTAGTACAGATCAATACAAAGTTTATATGAAAACTTTAACAGCAAATATCAGGCTGAGTTTCAAGCAAATCCTGCATCGTGAGATCTGGGCTGATAATATAAAACTCATTATTCTTCCAGAAGAAAAAAAAAATGAGAAGTCCCCCAAATCTGCATGCATCAGATGAGTTTAGAATCAGTCTTGCCTTGTCTCTTATTCCTCCATCTATTTGACTATGTGAATTATAAAATTTATATTAATAACTTCAAGTTGAAAGCAACTAACTTGTGATTAAGACTTATATTACAACTACTGGCATTTAAGACATTAAAATAGATCCCAATTTACACAATAAAAGTGCATTTATTCGTTCCTTTTACAGCTAAAGAATAGAAATGAGTACGGTGGCTGTGCCTACCTTTTTGGTTTTTACTGTTTAGTATTTCACTCTTTCAGTACATCCAGAATTTTATGGTTACTCACTCCAGATAATTGCATAGACTAAGAGTTAAGCACAATTCCCTGAAAAATAGTTATAACCCAAACCCTTCCTCAAGCCTGATTCCTACACCTTACTGGGCTAGGATACTTCTGTGGAGGACTACTGATCTAGGTGAGAGAAACAAGCATGTAAATAATTCCAATAAAGTGTTAAAAGTTCAAGGGCATTGCAATCAAAATCAATAGAATCTCTCAACCCAGCCCACTTAGACATTTCTGGCATGTGCCTTCCCTCCCTGCCACTTCAACGCTGTTAGACAGAAGCAAGTAATAAGTCAGGGTATAGGACGAAGAAATCTGACCAGAAACTCATCCACTGAAGCATCTGTGGAGCTATGAGGGAGCTGGGGAGTGAGAAGACTGCAAAAGTGGCTTGTCTGAAAAGCAGTCCTGTGGATTTTGAATTGAAAGTGAAAGTTGCTCAGTTGTGTCCAACTCTTTTCAACCCCATGGACTATATACTCCATGGAATTCTCCAGGCCAAAATACTGAAGTGGGTAGCCTTTCGCTTCTCCAAGGGACCTTCCCAAGCCAGGAATCAAACACAGGTCTCCCCCAGTTTCAGGCAGATTCTTTACCAGCTAAGCTATCAGGGAAGCCTGAATTTTGAATTGGGTCTCCTTTAATGTTCTTCATGAGACATAAATGAAGATTCAAAGTAATTTTCATTACTTCTGGTTGATCCAGTTCTTTGAATGTGACAGTGCTGAGGCTGGCAATGAGGAGCCTTTGGATTCACTCAGGTTATAAAATAAATACATACGAAGGTCTAGGACATGATGAAGAGAAAGAGTGGAAAGGAAAAGCCAAGAAGAGCAAGTCAGGTTCTTCAACATGAGCAGTGGCAGAGGTGAAGAGGCAAAGAATGGTGAGCTATGACTCAGCTTCATGGTTCATGGCTCAAGCCAGACACAGCGAAAGAGATAGGGGAGTAACAAGTCAACAAGCCTAGCAACAATCGATAATGTTCCTTTTCCTACCTCCTCTTTAGAAAAGCACATATTTGAGTGTTCTGGGAACACTCTAGACTTAGCAAGAAGCCAAGCCACCTAGGAGGACAGATAGTGGAGACAAGCATGGGTGAGACTAACCTATGTCTATTTGATGGCCCTAATCCACTCCAGTACTCTTGCCTGGAAAATCCCATGGGTGGAGGAGCCTGGTAGGCTACAGTCCATGGGGTCACCAAGAGTCAGACATGACTGAGCGGCTTCACTCTTCACTCTTCAGTGTGTTTTAACTAGAGCATTTGTAAGCCCGACAGGACAAACTCAGATTTTGCTCTTCCTTTGAAGAAATAACTCTCTATAAAATACCAAAAACTCATTGGAGAATTAAGAAGAAACTAAAGTTCTGTCTCTAGAGGAAGCTAAAACTGCTGTAATAGGATCCTGGGCATCCATCCCAGTTGCTTTTAATGGCACCAGGAAACAAAGATAATCCTCTTCCTCCTCACTTTGGCTAATTTTACCAGCCCTGAGTCTTTCTGAAAACCAGCCCTTTCCACTTTTGTCCAATAGCATTTCTTTGTGTTTAGCTGACCAGTTTAGGTTATTTCCTACCTCCTTGGGATTTTTCACTCCAACTCCCCTATAGTTTTAAAATTACATTCTTACAACCAACATTTATCTTTCATTTTCATAATCAACTTTTATTCACACTTTACACCTAATCACACAAACTAGAAACCAAAGAGTCATCTTTGCCTTGCCTTTCTCTGTTGCTGGACTTCTTCAGTCAAGGGAATTTAACCTCCTGAGTATCTCAGATTTATCCCCCTGCCCCCACTGCCTTGGTTTAGTTCATCATTGCCCCTGGTTGAGTGCAGCCACAATCATGTCACTGACCTTTAAATCCTCTAATTCTCTCCCACCCTACAGGGCAAAATCTCAGGCCTGGTCCCTGTATCTTCTGACACACTCCCTCTGTGAGTCAGTAATACTGAACCTCTGGAGATTCTCCACGTGCACCTGCTCCTTCCTAAGCCCTGCGCTTTTGCACATGCTCTTCCCACAGCCCAAAGTGCCCAGCCTCAATTGTCTGCCTTCAGGTGACAACTTAAAACCAGCCTAGTTGCTCAAGTGGATTTAGGAATGTCCCCCTGAACTCCTCTCACCTCATGTCTACTCTGCTGCTGCAGCACTCGTCACCAGTAGTGTCATTATCTGATTGTGAACTCGGGTTTTTCTCGCACCGTGACCTCCTTAAGGGCAGAGACAGCATGGTGCACAGCACAATTGTAGACTGAGTAAATAAAAGCAGAAAGGGGAACACATAGAACTCATAAAGGCAGTTTTATCACAGACCCAAAGCCTCAGTTCAGAGTCCCCAGAGATCAGTGACACATCAGAGTGATGGCTTAGGGTTGTCCCTGTGTCTTTAAGGAATAAAATCTAGACAGATGGTCTCTGACATGAGCTTCTATATGGCTCTTGTTTGAGTCTATTAGATCATTTTTATGGTCTCTTGTTCCTTGCTCATATTTTCAGGTCACCCTTTTTTTTTTTTTTTTTTTTTTGAGGGAAAATTTATAATAAAAACATACCTTGTCTCTTCTACCTGCTGTAGCAATCACAATAAAAGTTCACAGTTACTAAGGTTGAATAGATTCCTTCAGGCTAAACCACTCCCCAGGATTTCTTCTTTCACTTTATTTTTTGGCTTCTTGGATTTTTTTAATTTCTTGCCATCTCAGCAACTCGTTTAACAGGGTGGTTGTGTTGTATTATGTAGCTTTTACAGTCATTTCATTGGAAAACTCCTTTGGACAGCTAATCCACAAGCTTGCCTTCCATTTATCCTTGTAAACAGACCCAGACCATCCTAACCGTGGAATAGACACATAACCGAGACTGAGACACATAACCGTGGGGTAGACACATAACACAGACTGAGACTTAGTCTCCAATCTCTGGGCCCTTGATTGCTCCAGACTGAGCATGTGTCCCAAGTGGAAACAATCAGAGACCTTCCCCAGGAATTTTCTAACCCCAGCCAAGAGGTAAAGGATGTTTTTTTCCTTCCCTCTTGTTTTAAGCTGTGAGAATGTGATACCAGTCCTTTTGGTACTCATGTTTCCCCTGCCATGAGACATCATTTAGCAATATATACATATATCAAATCCTTATGTTGTGTATGCTTTAAATGAATACAGTGTTATTTGTCAATTATATCTCAGTAAAACTGGGGGATAAAGAAAATAATAATTTAAAAGCTTTTTTTAAAGGCTCAGGAAACTTCAGACTAAAAACTTCTTTTGCAATCTCATATTATATATGTGTATGTGAGTCTGGGATAAAAAAGACAGGGATTTTTTTTCTAAAAGTCCCCAGGCAACCAAAATAAAAAATAAACTGTAACATAGTATATGTCTAAGAGGCCTTTTACTGAAAAAGCATCTATCAAGAAAATGGACAGAGGAGTCTTACAGGCTACACAGTCCATGGGGTCGCAGTCAGACATGACTGAGCGGCCAACACAAGAAAATGTGAATATTGCTAAACTGAGAGGGACGGGAAGCCCCACACAGTAAGGCAGGCAAGACAGGTTTGACCCAGGAAATAATAGGAGGGGTGGTTTGTAAGGGGTGCTCAGGGTTCTTGATGGGCACCACAGGGAGAAAGGCTTGTTTGATCACCAACGTATAGAAGGTGTGGGTGGCGGGGGGGTGGTGGTGGCGGCAAGAAAAGAACTACTAAACAATTTGTGAGTGAAGCAATCTGACCGTCAATCCAGAAGATGTTTGTCCTACGAAATTGCTTCTGGGTGAGGAATAAGGCTTTGCATAACTCTAGGAACTCATTTTGCGTAAATGTCCATATTTTACATAAATCACAAGAGACTATGAAGTCTATGAAGACTTCCATTCATAGAGAAAGGAAGAGAAACAGTACGGTTGATGATCCTAGACGAGAACCCAAAATCTCAATTACTCTAGATTGGTACCCAGCTACTTAAGCTTGGAAAAGAAATGAATTCTATATTTCATGCTGTCCAAATCTGTGGGAGAGCAAACTGTCCCATAATAGGATTTTTACTGCATTAAGCTTTGTTGCAATCCATAAGGCTAAGCAGTTGATGTAGGGTGTGTGTGTTGTGTTTGGGGAAATAGTGCAAACATACTACATGCAGAGGCAATTTGAGATTTCACAGTTTGTTGTGGATAAGTCATGGACTGGATAACAAACCTACTGATAATTTTGGTTTGGTTGTCTTAACATTTCCAAGGGCCCGTGAGAGCTTGGGATAAAATTACTATGGAAAGTTGAAGTTAATAAAATATATTGTTTCAATTGCAGGGGCTTTGGGTTTTGTTTTTCTCCTTTCTATTTCAAATATAGAAATAGGATATATTCTTTTTTTCTGGTGTACATGCTTAACTCCACTTCTTTGATGGGTAATTTTCACCTCAAAAACATCAAAGGACTTTCCCACCCCATCTAAAACTAGAAAACTTGTAACCTATGTTTTCAGAGATTTTGAAGTATCAACTACATCCAGCTGTAGGAGTAATGTGGAAATGGATTGATCACAGTTTGAAAAAATCAAGCTAGAAAAATCTCTAGCCAAAACCTGTAGTTGATTCTACTATCCCATTGGTATTATGAGCTATTAAAAAGTGAAGAGTCTCCCTGACTGCAAAATAAGTATGCCAATTCCCCACTTCATTCCATTTCTGGAAACGTCACAAAAATATAAATGCACAGAGGGAGAAAATATAATAAATGTGCTCCCTTGGTGAGAATGGAGGAAAATTTAGGCAGTAAATAACTCAGTGAGTTCACTGTAAATAAAACCTCTCAGAATCGTATTCTTTTAAATGCAAACTCAAAGCAAAAAGGGAAGTTTATCTCAGATTTGTCATTCATGACAGCAGTATAGGGGGATTAATAAGTGTTATGAGACTTCCTGAAAAATAAAGGCACTTTTCAGAGTGAATGAAGAGTACTTTTAATAGATACCATTTTCATCTAAGTTTTGGATTTCCCCCAAGGTGAATACAGAGATAAAGGAGACAGCCAGGATAAACAGTTGTAGTATATACTCCAATATAAGTGGCAGTTCAGGGGTTCAGTTTTCAGTATTAATTGACATTGTACCTTCTCCATCTCCACACTCCCTGTTTCTAACAGTTTCTCCCTTCTAACCAAGTTGATGCTTGAGAAGTGAAGCCCAGAACTCTTGCTTCAAACCTCCACATATATTCTTTTTTGAGGTGGTGTGTTGCATAGAGAAGTTTTGCAAACCTCTGGACCACATAATGAATATCCCCGTGGCCTGGGATCCTTGCATGAACATTCTCACCTCTATGTGAGGCTTTGTTGTCAGCTCAAATGAGGCTTGTTAGTTGATTCTCTGCAATTTAAGCCTGTGGTCTCAGATGGAGGACTCTTAGAGCTCTTTTTTTTTTCTTTTATATTCTTCATGATTTAATGTCACCAAATGAATATGCTTCAGTTGCATGGAACTTTTACTTGCTTACTTTGGGATGCATCTGAAGGTGATTCATTACTGTCTCAATTTACTTCAGAATATTTACTAACATGTACCATTCAAACATCCACGTAAACCCTCTTAGGAGGGTTTTTCATGTACATATTTCAATTACTTGGGAATTATTCCAAATTATACAGAGCCAAACAAGATCTGCTAGTGTATGACAAGGTCGGTATGGGGCTGAAAGGCTCAGTTATCTAAGAAGCATTCTTGAAGTACCAATACACCCTAATTTATTGCATATTTGTCTCTTCTGTAATCTTTCTTGAAATTGGTATGTCTGGATTCATTCATTCTCACTCAAGGGAAAATTGAATTGGGTGAAGCTGGAAAGGAGTGACTGTGAGTGATATTTCCTGCTTATGTGGAAGTAAAGCAACAGATAAAACAGCTTAGTGAATACAACCCATATAGTCAACTTATATGTTTTTGTATACATATTTTTTAGCATGATATAATCTATATGCCATAAAATGCACAATTTTAATGTGTGCAATTCAATAGTTTACTAGCACATTGACAAAGTTGTACAGCCATTACCACTATTTAGTTCCAGAACATTTTCATCATCCTAGACTTCTTTTTGACCTTAAAGTATACATGCTTTGCAGCGGCTTAGGTAGAAGATCGTGTTTTTGACAGAATGATGCACCCCACCCTAAATGTCTATGCTCCTGATTCCCAGAGCCTGTGAAGGTGTTAGGTTACATGGAAAAGGGTGGTTAAGGTTGCAGATGGAATTAAGGTTGCTAATCAGCTAACCTTGAGGTGGGGAGATTACCCCAGTTTATCTGGCATGGGCCCAGTGTAGTCATGAAGGTTCTTAAAAGTGAGAAAGGAAATCAGAAGAGTATTTGTCAAAGTCAGAGAAGATGTGATGACGAAAGTAGAGGTCAGAATGTTGCAGTTGCTGATTGGAAGATGGCTGGAGAGGCCAAGAACCAAGGAGGACAGGTGACCTGTGGAAACTGAAAAAGCTGAAGGGAAATATTCACCTCTAGAGCTTCCAGAAGGAACGCAGCCTTGCCAACATCTCGGTTTCTTCCAGCAAGGCCCATTTTTTGACCTCTCACCTGTAACATAACACATCTGTGTCATTTTTAGCCACTAAGTTTGTGGTAGTTTGTATAAGAAACCAGTACCAATGGGGAAGAATAGTAGGTAGGAGAGCAAAGAAAGGAGAGAGAGAGACAGCGTCAGGTACTGTTTGCATATCTAGCCCCTTTGATGATGTCCCAGACTAGGAGCTGGCTTTGTCTTTCACTTAACCCTGTGGATCTTTGGAAGAGTGCACAAGAGTAGAGTCACTTTCTTCATAGGCTTGTAGATCATTTGATGTGCTTTGCCTGGTGAGGGTGTAGGAACTCCACAAATGGTGGTGAAAAATGAACTAGAATTTTGACTGGCCTTGAGCATTTACTGGATCTCTCAGAAGCTGTTAGGAAATTGAGCAAATTAGTCAAGGAGAAGAAATCGGTACACACTTCCGTCTCCACCTACTGACTCCACTTCATGTGACGCTAACTGCACAAGGGAAACCCCTGACAGCATAGGGAGTCAGGTAGCTAACTTGATTATAACACTGTGACTCAGTTCATCAACTGTCTAAAACCTCAAATCTGAAAACCTTAGACTTAGGTTAAACAAAGTAGAAGCAATGTGACTACTGATGTAGTGTGCTTCTCATTTCTCTTTGAGAAAATCTGAAAGGCTTTGTAAAAAAATCTAGTGTTCTTTTTTTCTAAAAGCAAAAAAGAAAAAAAGGAATAATCTTGAAATTATTTATTTATATACACTTTTGAAAACATGTTAAGTATTCATCATGAATCAAGATAATACTTAACAGTCACCATGTTAAATGAGTGGTTGAGATGGCAACAAAGTAAAGAATCTACAAAAGGCAGAAAAATAAAGTGAAAGAAGAAAATATAAGGAATGATTTAGCCTGAAAAAATTCATCTGACCCTGGTGATCTAGTGCTTCAAACAAGCATACTGGGTTAGGGAAACTAAGGATTGCAGGAACCCAGGCTGACAGCATCAGAGCTGTTATCAAGCGGTGAGGACAGTAAAAGATTAGCAGAACCCAAAGAAGAAAGAATCATGAAGAGTAAGCCATTCAGTGGAAGCAAGGACCTTAGTTAAGGCACATAGCCCTTGCAGAAAAGAATCCATGTGAATAATTAGCCTCAGTCTCTTTCTCTGATCTCCAAGTGAGTCTTGGTCAAACTCTACTGAAGCCAGTGGGTATGGGAACACTGTTGAAGTAACTCATAATCAGTTTGGGCACAAAGAACAAGTCAGGTTATAAGGTAAATCTTTAGGGGCAAACAGAAGATGTTCAGTACATATATGTCCTAACTGGCCTGTTTCTAACCTTCCCTGTTCCCACATCTTAACAGCAACCAGAATGATCTTTCAAAATAAAGTTTACTTCCTACCATAACCCTGATTAAAACCATTAGTCTTTGCATTTTACCTTAAATTCCATAAAGAGCAATTTCTATACCTTGTCCTCCAAGATTCAATAAACATAATTTAGATCATCCCCACTTTTCCCTTTTCCCTTAAGATCCAGCTTATCCAGTTTCACTTTTCCTTTAAGATCTTGGGAATCTTTTCCTTGGCTTTTCACATGTCTAGCTTCTTTATAGCCATCAAGTCTCAGTATAAATGTCCTCTCCTCAGAGAAGTCTTCTGTGACCATCCAGTTGAAATGTAGAGTTATTTCCTTCACTTCAGTTCACTTCAGTTCAGTCGCTCAGTCGTGTCCAACTCTGCAATCCCATGGACTGCAGCACACCAGGCCTCCCTGTCCATCACCAACTCCCGGAATTTACCCACACTCATGTCCATTGAGTTGGTGATGCCATCCAACCATCTAATCCTCTGTCGTCACCCTTTCCTCCTGCCTTCAATCTTTCCCAGCATCAGGGTCTTTTCAAATGAGTCAGTTCTTCCCATCAGGTGGCCAAAGTATTGGAGTTTCAGCTTCAAAATTAATGAACACTCAGGACTGATCTCCTTTAAGATGAACTGGCTGGATCTCCTTGGAGTCCAAGGGACTCTCAAGAGTCTTCTGCAACACCACAGTTCAAAAGCATCAATTCTTCAGCACTCAACTTTCTTTACAGTCCAACTCTCACATCTATACATGACTACTGGAAAAACCATAGCCTTGACTAGACAGAGCTTTGTTGTGAAATAATGTCTCTCCTTTATAATATGTTGTCTAGGTTGGTCATAACTTTCCTCCCAAGGAGTAAGCACCTTTTAATTTCATGGCTGCAGTCACCATCTGCAGTGATTTTGGAGCCCCAAAAAATAAAGTCAGCCACTGTTTCCACTGTTTCCTCATCTATTTGCCATGAAGTGATGAGACCAGATGCCGTGATCTTAGTTTTCTGAATGTTGAGTTTTAAGCCAACTTTTCCACTCTCCTCTTTCATTTTCATCAAGAAGGTTTTTAGTTCTTCTTCACTTTCTGCCATAAGGGTGGTGTCATCTGCATATCTGAGGTTATTGATATTTCTCCCAGCAATCTGGATTCCAGCTGTGCTTCATCCACCCAGAGTTTCTCATGATGTACTCTGCCTAAAAGTTAAATAAGTTAATACAGCCTTGACATACTCCTTTTCCAATTTGGAACCAGTCTGTTGTTCCATGTCTGGTTCTAATTGTTGCTTCCTGACCTGCATACAGATTTCTCCTGAGGCAGGTCAGGTGGTCTGATAGTCCCATCTCTTTCAGAATTTTCCACAGTTTATTGTGATCCACACAGTCAAAGGCTTTGACATAGTCAATAAAGCAGAAATAGACATTTTCTGGAACTCTCTTGCTTTTTTGATGATCCAGCGGATGTTGGCAATTTGATCTCTGGTTCCTCTGCTTTTTCTAAAACCAGTTTGAACATCTGGAAGTTCAGGGTTCACGTATTGTTGAACCTGGCTTGGAAAATTTTGAGCATTACTTTGCTAATGTGTGAGATGAGTGCAATTGTGTGGTAGTTTGAGCATTCTTTTGCATTGCCTTTCTTTGGAATTGGAATGAAAACTGACCTTTTCCAGTCCTGTGGCCACTGCTGAGTCTTCCAAATTTGCTGGCATATTAAGTGCAGCACTTTCACAGCATCATCTTTCAGGATTTGAAACAGCTCAACTGGAATTCCATCACCTCCACAAGCTTTGTTCATAGTGATGCTTCCTCCTAAGGCCCACTGACTTTGCATTCCAGAATGTCTGGCTCTAGGTTAGTGATCACACCATTGTGATTATCTGAGTCGTGAAGATCATTTTTGCATAGTTCTTCTGGGTATTCTTGCCACCTCTTCTTAATATCTTTTGCTTCTGTTAGGTCCCTACGATTTCTGTCCTTTATTGAGCCCATCTTGACATGAAATGTTCCCTTGGTATCTCTAATTTTCTTGAAGAGATCTCTAGTCTTTCGCATTCTGTTCTTTTCCTCTATTTCTTTGCACTGATCACTGAGGAAGGCTTTCTTATCTCTCCTTGCTATTCTTTGGAACTCTGCATTCAAATGCATATGTCTTTCCTTTTCTGCTTTGCCTTTCACTTTTCTTCTTTCCTCAGCTATTTGTAAGGCCTCCTTAGACAGCCATTTTGCTTTTTTGCATTTCTTTTTGGGGGATGGTCTTGATCCCTGTCTCCTGCACAATGTCACGAACCTCCATCCATAGTTCATCAGGCACTCTGTCTATCAGATCTAGTCCCTTAAATCTGTTTCTCACTTCTACTGTATAATCATAAGGGATTACATTTAGGTCATACCTGAATGGTCTAGTGGTTTTCCCTACTTTCTTCAATTTCAGTCTGAATTTGGCAATAATGAGTTCATGATCTGAGCCACAGACAGCTTGATAACACATAAAACAGTGTGGAGTTATCTTATTTATTCCCTTCCTGCCTGCCTATAATCTAACTTGCATGGTACAGCATAGATCCATGAAGGCAAGGAATTTTCTTACTTTATTCAGCATTGTATCCCCAGTTGCTCT